>NC_026002.2:74074152-74343493 GCF_000442705.2 Elaeis guineensis | reverse complement strand
AAAATAAATAAAAGATAATTAAGTAATTAAAGTAAAATAATTAATAATAAAAAGTAAATTATCAATTAGCAAAATAAAATATGAAAAGCAAGAGTGCAAGAGAAGAAAATAATCAACTAGAAATATAAAGCAGTAAAGTATATAAGGTAGTCAAGCAATCTAAAGTAAGAAATAAAAATCTAAAAAATAGTAAAATATTTTTTTTATTATTTTGTAGATTTTTTTTCAAAATAATCACACCAAGATCTCCGACAACGGCGTCAAAATTTGATGCGTGTCATAGTACACCAAAATTAAACATACTCACTACTATGTAGATAGGATGAGTCGGGATCATATCCGCAGGGATCTTAGTTGATTATTTTAAAAATACAAAAGAAAAGAATAATAGATTGCAAAAAATTAAGAAAGAAGCATGAAAATTATAATAAAATTACTTTTCATTAATCAAATAAAGAAGCATACATAAAGAAAAAAATAAAATTATGATTCAAGACAACTAAACTAAGTTGATCTTCTTGCTATGCCCGATGGTGGATGTGTCTTTTTGAATCCTTCGTCTTCCTCCATGCAGACAGTGGCAAGATGGCTGGAAGGCTTGGTCTAGGAACTCCAAAGAAGAAAAATAGATGGAAGCGGGTATGTAAAAGAGAAAGGGTGGCGGCACTAGGATTAGGACCTCTCCTAGATTTAATGGGATGTGAAAAAAAGATCTGTGGAGGAATATGGTATCTTGCTAGGGTTAGTACCTCCCCTAGACTTATGGAGAAGAGGAAGAGGGAGAGAGAAAGAGAGAAACTTGAAGAGAACTTAGGGTTTGCTTAATTGAAGAAGATGGAGGCCTTGAGGTTCTATTTATAGAGTGAGAAGTCTAGGGTTGCATGAAAAGAGAGATGAGAGCATGAATTAGGACCCTTGGATCTTCATGAAGAGTGATCTTTTAATCTAAGCCTTTGAGATTAAAGTCGTGTTCACACTTGATTCTGTTTATCTTCTAATCTGGCCCTTGATTGGTGAGGCTGCTTCTTGACCCTTGATTTTTAAGTCCCGTTCACACTAGAATGGGAGCTGGTTGCCTGGTTCCCTCAAATCTGATCCGATTTAAGTCCAATTTGAATCGTATGAACCCAAACTCCCCATCACCTGCAAAATAGACTAGAGAGCATCAAATTTTAATAAAATAACATCAATTATTATTATATTTAGTGCCTCTAGCAGCTTAAATTAAGTATTCATCAAGCTCTCCCATTATTTCTGCCTCTATCACGGCCTCTGCCATAAACGTCACCAGTCTATGCCTTTGATTGCAAAGTCTGCTTGGTAGGAATGTTTTTGTTGATCCTTTGCTTGTGGATCATCAAAGAGCCCATCAACTCATCAACTGTCAGATCATCTAGATCTTTTGATTCTTCAATAGAACACACCACATGCTCAAACTTTAGAGTCAGAGATCGAAGGATCTTTGCAATCACCTTCAATCCTGGCATCTCTTCTCTATTGGATTTCATCTGATTCACTATGATCAAAGTCCGAGGAAAGTAATCTGAGATACTTTCTGTCAGATTCATCTTCAAGTTCTCAAACTTTGCTCGTAATGCCTGTAAGCGAACCTTCTTCACCTTGGTTACTCCTTGATATATTTTTTTAAGGATTAGCCATGCCTTGTAGGAGATTTATGCTGCCGCAATCTTCTCAAATATACTTTCATCAACTGTCTGATGGATGAAAGCAAATGCCTTCTGATCTCTCTTTCTCTTATCTATCAGATCTGCTTTCTTTGCTGCATCAAGAACGACTTCTTCTTTCTCTGTGGGCTCTTCAAATTCCTTCTATACTACATCCCAAATCTCTTGAAATCTGAATAAAATCTTCATCTGAATACTCCAGTGATTATAGTTCTTATCGGTGAATCATGGAATCTGTAGTTGAATCATGCTACTATTCGATCCCGATGCCATCTGAAGTATTCTCCTTTTCTCTCTTCTGCTTCCACAATCTTTGCTTCAATCGGATCTCAAAATCACTATCGAATCTTTGGATCTTGGTACTAGATGTCAGAAATAAAAGGCAAAAAATTATTTACCGAAGGAGATAATGAGAGAAAAGAGAGAAAGAGAGGAAAAGGATTATTAATTCTGTTCTCTGTTTTAGATTTTTCTATCAGGAGAGAATAATACCGGTTACAATCAATTTTCAAAATAAAAATTGATAAACTAAATCAACTAACTAACATGACCCACAACAGATAAACATAAAATTTAATTTTAAAAAAAAAACTGCTAACATTATTGCATTTTTTCATGCTAATTGATGATTTAGCAGAAGGGGAAAGCAACTCATCTTGGCTCATTTGCATCTTTTTTGTTTCTCGTAGAGTAAAATCTTATTTGGAGATGCTTGTATCTTATAATACGTCCGCTCCATATTTGTGGTTGCTTGAGTCATGTTTAATTTAATTTCAGCCACCTCTGCTTTGTGTTAGATTTGCACTGAGATAGACAGAGAAAAGAACAATTACTTATTGAAGCGCTGGTTGTGGTTGATGCTTGATAACCTTCTGCATTAGCTGTTCTAACACAAATTCTGTACTGCCTCCAGCAATTGCTTTTTGTCACGCATTAGTGTTTATCATTTTGTATCTGGCAAAGAACCTCATCCTTGTATTAGTAGATGATGTGATGTGTATAGCTATGGGTCCCCCATCCCCAAGTAGGGTAACCAGCCACTAAGCTTTTTTGTGCACTTTTAAAACGATGTGATCATTATAATTTGTTGATGGCAGTACGGATTTCTCCCGTGAGGCATAGCATAACATGCCGGACCCCTTGCTCTCCAGGAAAGGTAAGGTGGTCATGAGGACAAGCCACGCCAAAGTACCGGCATTATATTTTGGTTTGATGCGTAAAAGTTAGAGGGTGGTGGTCCTCCCAACTTTTTTCTTTCGGTTGGATTCCCTCTCCGGGGAGGAAGTGTGCTAGTGGGGGACACTGCATACAAACTAACGTTATATTTGATACATCATCAAATAATTTTAAAAAAATAATTTAAATTATATTTAAAATAAATTATTATTATTAAATTATTAATAATATTAATTACTATATTTGATACACATAAATAATATTACAGTAAAATTATTAAAAATCTTAATTAATATGTTTGATATGACAATCAGATTATCGATAATATAAAATCAAATTCCTAAAATATCATTTTTAACTTTATAATAATAATAATATATTATATTATATTATAATAATTTATTATAATATCATAATATAATATTATAATATACTATATTAAAATATATTATATTATATTATAATAATTATATAAATATCATTATATATAATGATATAATATAATATATTATTTTAATAATATAATAATATAATATATTATACTATATTATTATATATAATAATGTTATATTATATATTATGTTATATTAATAAAAGATATTATTATAATATATTATAATATTAGTATATTAATATATTACAATATATTCTAATATAATATTATAACAATATAATTAATATATTGTTATATAGAATAATATTTATATAATATATATTACAATATATAAATATAATATATAATATTATATAATAATATAATAATAAATTATTATAATATAATATAATATACTATATTATTAGATGTAATAATATTATATTATATACTATATTATATTTATATAACATATTAATATAATATAATATATTATAATAATAATATAATGATATATAGTAATATAATATTAATGATATTTATATAATTCATATATTATAATATTATATTATGATATTATTATAAACTATTATAATATAATTTAATATATTATATTGTATAATATAATATATTATACTATATTATTATATATAATAATATTATATTATATATTATGTTATATTAATAAAAGATATTATTATAATATATTATAATATTCATATATTAATATATTACAATATATTATAATATAATAATATTACAATATATTAATATAATATATAATATTATATGATAATATAATAATAAGTTATTATAATATAATATAATATACTATTATATTAATATAAGATATTAATATAATATGTTATATTGTTATAATATATTATAATAATATAATATATTGTAATATAATATTATAATAATATAATAATATATTATTATAATATTATAATAATATAATATCATATAATAATATGATATAATATAATTTATTATTATATATAATAAGATTTATATAATATATATTATAATATATTATCATATACTATATTATTGTAATATAATTTAGTAACTATAAAATATAATAATAATATAATAATAGTATATTATATTATAATATATTATATCATATTATTATATATAATAAAAGGAGGGTGAGAGCTGTTAGGAGAGGGAGGTGGAGAGATAGATTTTGTGTAATTTTTTTTTAGAGATAATTTTATCAGAAAAAATTTTTACAACATTGCCAAATAAGTAGTAATCTAGATAGCCATCTCTTCCTAAGACAATTCAGATTATCTTCTGAGAGGTAATCTAGATTACCAAGATAATTTAGATCGCCATCCAAAAAATATACCAAATATAAAAATTTAATAGGTTCATTTTAAATTACCAGCAATCTGAATAGATTGCCAGCTATCAAACACAACCTAAGGTTCGGGAAAAACAAATATAACCGAAGGATTTTGATCTCTGTTGGTTTCATGCATTTTCTTCCATATTTTCCACACAATTCTTTGAACCTGTTCCCGAGGAAAAACTCGAGGTGCATAAAAAATGCGTTTCAAGTTGCAAACTGTGTTACTCTATATTACATGAAAAGATGCATCGCATTCCTCGACAGGCTTTTATGTGAGACAAACTTCACATGCGAGTCGCCAGCGAGGGGATAACATGGTTTGTTTTATGCTCCTTGGGTCCACTAGGTTGCCAAGGAAGAGAATATGGAACAAAAGCCTCTAACAAGAGGTTGAGGAAGGCAATCAAAGAGGAGAGGTATCTTTTGAAACACTAAACCAGAGAATAATGGAAACTGGACAATGGCACCTGGAGGGATCCAATTCTCCACAAGAGAATAGTTTTGGTCCATTTCCTCGACGGAGAGGAAGCTTGTCGCATGCAACATGGGGTCACAGTGTATATATGATTCCAGGACAACCATGACTGCTCCAAGACAGCCAACCATGAAGAAGGATGCCAAGTATATGCTTCCAAGACAACCAACCAAGAAGGAGGAGGAGAGGAGGACCAAGACTCCAGGATGGATTTATTCCTTCATCCTATTCTATCGGGGGTGACCTTATTGCGCATGGTTGCCATGTATAAGTTGTAGTGGATCCTATATAAAGAGCTTATATTCACATAAGATTTGCCGCTTTTATCAAAAAAAAAAAAAAGCTTGTAAAGAAGTGTGGATATCACGGTTGCTTCACAATAACCACTGCTTTAGTGCTTAGCTAAAGGCCAAGTGATCATCACCACCTCCATGGCTTTCCATGCTGTTCCTTTTTTAAAGATCTAGCTAGGCCTGTCCTGGGTAAAACTCATATTTCTTTTTGATGATTCTCCTAAATTGCACCTACTGCCTCTAACCAACCATCCCCCACTAGTAGTTTTTTTCGCATACATACGCACCCACCCACAAGATTCCAAAATTTAGAGCAAAATATTTATTTGTTATGCAAATGTACTAAAATTAAACCTTGTCCTACTATGATAAAATATTCATTTCATAGCCAAGGTCAAAATTACATGAGAAATAAAATTTTGAATATAAAAAGGATGCACTTTTATTTTCTTTTTTTGTGCAAGGATGGAAAAAAGGGTAAAGCCAGTAAGTAAGATGCTACATAGTGTCGACGCTGTCTCCAATTGAATCACCAAGGACCTGGTGCAGGATTATCAGATCACAGAATTAAAGTTGAGGTGAAAAGGAATTGGTCTTCATGATCTTTAGCACAAACCAAGGTGCAAAGGCGACAAATCCAGGTGCTTTGCACTGTATATATTGCTGTAAGGTCACACCAAACCTGAATTGGGGTTAGAAAAAGGCATGGGAGATTCCAATATGTAGCACTAGCTTCGAACCTTTTCCCCTCTTAGTGGGAAAGCAATTAAATCCACAGTTACCTTGTTCAATTGAGATCATACCAACCCTGAGGCTAGTGGCAGAGAATTTTCAACAAACAAAGAACACAAGCATTCAAACCTTCCCCTCTTAGCAGCTAACTTTCTTAAATTGACAGCACCAGCTTCCCAACCACCTCGAAAACATCTGGTATATTTGCTTCACCTTGCAAGGGAATTACAAAGTCCCATTTGAAAAATAGTAACGATTTTACTAAAACTTTATCCCTAAAGTGATCTCATCTAGAATACTGAAAACCTGCTCCTCTATGTCCAGGGCCTTGTGCCTCCTTTTTGACCAAGAAATTTTTTACATCCCTTCTAATGGTGGGCTGAATGTATAAGGGTACTATTTTACTATGTAACAAAAGAAAGAATAAAGGATTGATAGACTAGTCTAAAAGTAATGGAAAGAGTCGGTAATGTCTTTCCCTTGAGGAAAAAACACAACTGCCTCTTCTTTTGACAAAGAGCAGCAGCAGGCTGCAGCACCAACACCACCCGCATGAGTAATTACAGGCTCAGACACTGGAAGACGAGGATGGAAACTATACTTCTTTTTGGTGTCTTGGCACAAGGCAATCTCTAAATATCCACTTGGGGGCTTTAAACACATAAAATTGGAATGACGACAAACAGAACTTCATGATACACACACAACAACTGTCTCATCTGAATTAAAAGGGGGGGAACAATGTTGCAGTATATGAGTGGAGAAACTAAAATACCAAAAACCTGAATGGGCTACCGAACTCACTGCTAAATTGAGAAGCAAATGAAAGCTTGTTTTATATTCCACTCTACAACCTTCACAGAAAAATATGATGGCAGATTAAAGATCAAACAACAATTAAAAACATAGTCACTTCTCATTCCTTGGAACTCAGGTGGGAAATAGGCTTCCCAAGTGCTGCTTTAACATTTGAGGGAGAAGAAGGTAATGGAATTACCTGGGAGGAGCTTGAATGGTGGAGGTGCCCCTTCTCTCTGTTCTTTGCAATGACTATATTGATGAAAGAACCATTCTCCTCTTCTGCTGGGCTTGTGGGAGATGAGGTAGCAACCGCAGGATGATGAGAAGGAAGAGAAGCTTGTTGCTTGGCCACATCCTCAACAACTCCCCCATTTCTGTGAGCCTTCAGGGCTTCTTCCATCAGTGTCTTCCTTAAGAGCTTCTCCTCAGCATCCTTCAAAAACTTGAACTTTGGAGGGGGTGAGGATCTGATCCTATTCAAATCATCTTCTTTTGAGGATTCAAAGAGGGGGTTGAATCCATGTCGACTGTAGCAATCCAAGGGGGTCAGAGGTGGGGTGAAGAAAGGAGGGGAAGAGAGAGGAGTTAAAAATGGGGTCTCAGCAGAGACAAGCAAATCACTCAAGCTCCTCCCTCTTGAACTTTTCCTGCTCCTCCCTCCTCTGGATCTCCCATCCTCTGACTCCAAGTCCTCCTTTGTCTCCTCTTTGATGGTGAAGAGAAATCTTGGAGGCCCCGAAAGGCTGTGCAGCCTAATAAGCTCTGCCTCCATACTCTCTTCTCCTCCTCCAAATGGACTCAAAAGATGATCTTTTCCTGAGTTCGAGTGGAGGTAAAGGTGACCATCATCAGAGTGATCTGTGGCATTAGCTGAAGTGGAGATTTCCTGGGGGTTGAGAGCTGTGGAGCTTAGAGAAGATGGCTTCTTCCAGCAGAAGAGATAGAGGAGCTCTCTCCCTGGGTTGGTGTAGTTATCCTCTATATCTCCATTAGCTCCTCTCTTCTTCCACCAAAACAAGTAGTAAAGTTCTGCTGCCAGCGCCAAGAACAGGAACCCCGAGACAAGGCTCAGCCCTATGCCCAAACTGCTCAAACGTCGCATCTTTTTGCCTCCAAATCACGTCCCCCGAACCACCAGAACACTAATACCGTTCAGCAACAGACCAAAAATCACCACCTTGTATCTAAAAATTCCAGTTTTGGCTCATCACTAAAGCCAATAATAGTTCTAGCAAATGAAGAAACAAAAAAACAAAATCCCTACTTTTGGAAGGAGGAATCTTCACAATCCCAAAACCCCATAATCTGAAACAAACGCAACATTTCCCAGAATCCAAAAGCAGAAATCAAGGCAGAAATTACTCATATTTTTTTCTTTATAAAAAAAAACCCACCTTCTTCTAAACCCCAGAAACACTAAAACCACAGTAAAGATTACACCTTTACCATCGAGACCACATCCTGAGAACCACCAGCCATAAATGGCACCTCCAAAGCTGCAAAAAACTCAGCTTTTGCTGTAACCCGCCATTCCGACCCTAATTTCCCTGCTTTTGCTCCCAAAAATCCCAGCTTGGACCCGGGAATCGTTCATGGAGTGCAAGAAAACCACCACCAGCTTGCGAGCACAGAAAGGCCTGCAAGCGTCGCGTCGTTTGAGAGCCGATCACATGGGCTGGAGACGAAAAGGGGGCGGTGTCGTTTCTCCAGAGCCAGTGAACTCCAAAATATAATAAAAACAGAGAAGGACACCCCCCTCGGCCTTCCCTGCAATAAAGCTCCCCGTTACGTTACCTCGCGGAGATGCTTCTGCATCGTGGTATCACTCGATCTCGACCGTTGAATTGGTGGAGCTTTCGCCCGGCTTTGATGGGAGTTGTTGTGGTACGTGATGCTCTGTTCCGACGGCACATCCAATGAATTAAAGATGGAGGCCCAGTGGCGCGGTTTAAAAATGTTTCTCGCATAACGGTCAAATGCAGGGTTGGTGCTTTATGACCGTTGAATTTCGGAAAAACGGCAGGGATTAGATGGACCCATTAGACGGCGACGGATGTTAAAAAAATTATAATGTTAGGACGGCCAATATAATAGTTCGGTACTGCGAGAATTTAAACTAGAAACCGCTCCATACCCCGCTCCGATCGGATGCTGACGTGATGGTGCTTACGGTGAGTAGGGTTTTGTAGGCGGTGGTGGGAAAAATTTATTAAGTGGACCGGGTCTGCCGCGAATGAAGGATTAAATCAACCTACCTAATAATTTTATTGTAACATAAATTGAATCCACATAAGATAACTTTATCTGAGGTCAGAATGAATCTGGTTCACCTAATAATTTCAATAATGATGAGATGTGATAAAAGAAGAGTGCGCATGAAGGGTTTGAGCAACGGTCTCTAAAGAGAGAAGAGAGTCCATAGAAGATGGTAAAATGGCCGTCAATAGAGCACTAGTTGGAAGCTAATTTTTCTTAAATATCCTCAACTAATCAATGATCTCAATTCATACTTATGATATTTATGTGTTATAGCAGAACCTTAAAATGAAACTTATAAATTATGTGTGTTGATATCTATCTAATCACAACTTTTGTATAATATGCAAATAGTTATGTTTCAAAGGCATGAGCTGAAGAGAATTTGAGTCTGCTTCTGATGTGGTAGTACTTGTTCGACTAATGAAACATTATTTTCTATGCAATGCATGACTACCGCAAAGGATCTGATTGATGAAATGCTCATTGATAGCAAATTTTTTTTAGATTATACCATGTGGAAAACACTCCAACTACAATAACAATCATGATTGACTCAGTTATTTGAAAGTTGAAATGAGCGAAGGTCCTACAGAAATGAACCTTCATCCTTTGCCCAGCAAAAGTAGTAACAAGATTTTCATTTCAGTCAAGATCTCGATATTAGGCACCCCTTGATATATTATATATAAAGAAGAAAAAAAAAAAAACTAGGCATATCATCCTGACCAATATAAATACAGATCGACGTTGCGTTATTTTCAATCATTTTTTATTTTTAATAATTTTTAATTGATAAATATTAAAATTAATATTTAAATATAGTTGATAATTTCATATATACTACGTAGGCCCATATTTCAATATCTAGATTTTAAATTAAATCTCTACTTGCCATATAAGCCAAGTTGAACCAAGGTCTCAGCGCATCTATCGAGATACTTTGTTTATCGGAATTTAAAAATCTTACTTGTACCACAGAAATCAAAATTCAATGATGAAAGAATATTATTTATTATCTTTGTTATAATAATATAACATTCTCCATAGCTGCTGTTAATTTCTTTCCAAAAATCTCAATCAAGGACTGAAATGACAAATATCAGTGCTGCCAATTGAAGATATTATAAAGTAAATACCAACTTCACTATTTCAGTCGGAAGGTTCGGAAACTCAAATGAAGTTCGAAAATTGCAAACTAATACAGTCCGTGAAAGATCTAAAATTCCGAAATCGAACAGCTACCAAACGAGGTGTGTCAATATACAAGAGCATATATGTTCATAGCAAGGGATCCTGCCGGTCGAATGCCAAGTGTGAAGCATCTGATATAGTATTCCGTGGTTTAAATTGTCCTTCCTTCTAGGGTTAGGTCTGAGAATAGAACAGAGGGAGATGAGATCTTGGTTGTCCCAAGCGAGTGCACCCTCGCCAGCCGGGCATCCTAACCACTGGCTTATAGATGGTTAGCTTGAGTTAAACAAAGGCATCCTTTTGGCTTCTAATGCATGACTCTACTCGATCTTTTTCAGTAGAATGGACCACAGCTTTCAATGGGACCACAACCAAATGAGTGCATTCCCAAATATTCCAAAGCCATAGTTACTTTGTCTCGCTAGCATTACTAGCATGTCCAAAGGAAGTTGTAAAAGGATATCATTTTTATGACTCAAAGAAGGGTATGAGAAAGATATTAAAGCAGAACTATATTCTTAGAAACAGAATTTATAAAGATGGATTCATGTTGGATTGGAAACTAAATGTGAGGCATCCAGGAGCATCTAATTAACACACACAATCTAGCTCCCACTCCTGTATAATTCCATGGCAATTAGTGAAGGAGATTGGTAAAGGAAGAGATTTATGGAAACCACTAATCAGCAATTTCAAGATTCTCAAGAGAATCAAGCTTCAAGCTTTTCAAAAGATTGTATTAAAAAGACGTTTATGAAAGGAAAGGAGAGAGAATTTTCATGGAAGTTGTTTTCAGGTTTTATGACCAGTCTAATTACCAAAACCAGTTTTATGAAACGCAAAATATCTAAACCTGATCACATATGTAAGGCTAAGAATTGACCTGGTCCTGATGTGACTGGCCACATGCCTCACTAATGTGCATGGGCCCACGTTAAGGCTCATCATTGTGCATGCAAATATGATAGCTACTAGCCTTCCGTGGAAAATAGTTAAACAAATTATAGAAACTCATTTTTGATAATATCTGACGACCAATTGGATAACGATATGGATTTCTTGGATGACCATTCCAGCAACACCCTGCAGATATCATGGGCAGGAATTCAAACAGCTAGGCCATTGTATAGATGCATTCAATTTACTTCTTGCTTTGCTTTTCTTCTCCTCATTGAGTTTTCTAGGGCTGCCATGGTAGCAAGGAAGCTCCCTGCAGTATGTACAGGTTCTTTGGAGGCCGAATGCTTGATCCTTTCCGGGTTGCTACTATTGCAATTTGTCCAGCCACCAAACATTCATTCATCCCATCAGGAGCAGAAGAGATGGGGTTTTCTAGGCAAATGACCACTGTATGTTTGCGGTCAGCGAAGGCCATTTAAAAAAGGGGTTTGGATTGTATCCGTTGGATTTAATAACTTCATTGTGATTTAAAATTTTAAATAAATAATAATTTTATGAATATTTTTTTATTTTATCATTTATATCTTATTTTATTTGATTTATCAATTTTTTTATTTTATCATTGATATTTTATTCTATTTGATTGGCTCATATAAGACAAGGCTCGACCAGAAAGACATGAAAATGAACTTTTAACAATTCTATTTATTGGACTTTCTCATTTAGTTTCTTCTATTAGGAAGGTTGTTACCGTGCTCTATTTTATAAGCCATTCTTTTTTATTGAATTCTTTTCTCCTTATTGTAGCTGGTCTATATAATGGGCTAGAACAAGAGGAGAAGTATATACAAGAAATTTTACTACCTATTTCTTCACCTCTGCTCTTCTCCATTTTGTTAGACCCTGAAAACTTCTTCGGTTCACATCTAGTCTCCTTGGAGGCATGCTGATAGAGAGAAATGAGTGATCATCCACCGGATCATTGTATCTCTGGAAGTGGCTGCCAACAACCTCGCACTTTGAAGGGGCGATATTGCTTCCAGGACAGCATCTTTAGACATGCCTCGATTCCAGACTACTCTTTTTACCTTTCAATTTAATACTTTATTATTTAGAACAGAATTGTGTGTAAATTATTTTATCTATCTTTAGCCTTTCATCAATTATTTCCAACAATCTAGAAGCGATACTCATAGGCACTTGATAGATCTTTATTATTTAGATCATACGGAGCTATGTACTTACATAGGTTAGAGTTATAATTTATCTTATTGTTCTTTATTTTCAGATCTTGCATTTCTCTCTAAGTTCTTTTATCTATTATTATAAATTAAAATACGACCCTTCACCCAACTTATGGATGAATCCTATTTAGCCAAATCAAACTCTTTTGATAAACATAATTTCTGCAGATGGCAAAACCAAATAAAATTTTGGTTAACTACTCTTGGCCTTATTTCCGCCATTGCCGACCCCATTGAAGATAATAGTAGTGGATCCCATCCTTCAAGTGTGATCGAGCCCATTGAAGGTGGTCATGGGCATGATAGGGGTCATGGGAGAGATAGAGAACGTAGGGCCTCTTCTAATAATATCCAAGAATCCGAATTTGCTTCTTCATCTACTTTATCCCTACAACTTTTAAACTACCATTGCCTAAACCTCATCTTGAGTGCTCTCTCAAAGATGCTCCATGATATTTTTGGGGCTGCTGAAAGTGCTAAAGAATTCTGATAAATCCTAGAACAAACATATAGCCAAGAGGACTCTGGTCAAAAGAGGTGCAAGGCCTCACATCTTATAAAATTCAAATTAGTAGACTCCAAGCCTATGAATAATTAGTTGTATGAATTTGAGCATATAGTTGAACAACTTAAATCTAATGGTATGACTTTTGATGAAAACTTTCTTATAGCTAGCTTAATTGATAAGTTGCCTTCATTATGGTCTAGCTATATGAATAAAATTAATCACTTTTAGGGTAAAATCTCTTTTAACTATATTATAAATTCTATAAGAATTGAAGAGAAAAATAGAAACAAAGATGTAATCTTTAATGAAAAACAACCTCAGGTGAATATTTTAGAAGATCAACCCAAGCTCCGTAGTAATCAAAACAGCCATCAAAATAAATTAAAAAATAATAAAAAGAACTATTTTTAATATAGCAAAAATAATAATAATAACCAATGATAGTTTGAGAGTGGAAATGGCCGTTGTTGCTTTGTGTGTGGGAGGACCAATCATCTAGCAAAAGATTATTTTTATAAGAAGTCTGCTCCCAATGTGCCTAAGAAAAATGGTTCGACTGTCCGTCGTCCTTAAGTCAACATGGTGACCTCTAGGGTTGGCTTCTGTGAGATAGTTTTTAGGTCGATTCTTTTTATTCATGAAGCGAACATGACCATCAAAATAAATGATTGGTGGATAAATATAGGAGTTAACATTCATGCATGTTATGTTCGCTCATGATTTTCTACTTATCAGGTCTTAGGTGGAGGATTGATAATGATGGAGAATGATGCATCGATACATGTGCTTAGAGTTGGTCATATTAATCTAAAGCTCACATTTGCGAAGACCTTAGCTCTGCACAATGTTCATCACATTTTTGAGATTCAGAGGAACCTAATTAGTGGTTCTCTTTTAGTGTAGCAAGGTTATAGACTTATCTTTGAATGTAATAAACTTGTAATCACTAAGGATATTACTTTTGTTAGAAAAGAATTTTTGTCTAATAGATTGTTCAAACTCAATATATCTCCTTCATTTGTTAATAATAACTCTTAAATTTGAAATATTGAAACTTCTGATATATGTCATATTAGGCTTTGACATGTGAATCTAAACTCCATTAAAAGATTTATGGACTTGAATTTAATTCTAAAATACAATATTTTAGATAATAGATATGAAATTTATGTTCCAGCAAAAATGCCTAGAAATATTTTAAATTTATTGATCGAAATAGTGATATTTTAGAATTAATTCACAGTAATGTGTATGACTCGAAAAGAGTATCCCAAGATGGTAATAAATTTTTTGTAATATTTATAGATGATTACTCTAAATATTGTTATGTGTAGTTACTTAAAACAAGAGATAAGGTGTTTAAAAAATTCAAAATATTTAAACCTAAAGCTGAAAATCAACAAGAAAGAAAAATTAAAATCTTAAAATCCAATAGAAGAAGAGTATTTCTTTAATGATATGACTCAGTATTGTCAAGATCATGGTATCATTCATAAAGTGATTGTCCCCTATTCTCCCCAATTAAATGGGTAGTTGAAAGAAAAAATAAAATTTTAATGGATATGATGAATGCAATAATTCTTAACTCAGGTGTGCCTAAGAATTTATGGGGGAAGCTCTTATTTCTGCATGTTATATAATTAATAGAATCTCTTTTAAAAATAATGATAAAACTTCATATGAATTTTGGAAAAAAAAGTCTAACTCAGGATATCTTAAAGTGTGGGGGTGCTTAGCTAAAGTTAGAATTTCACATAATAAAATAAAAATAGTAGACCGTAAAACTGTTAACTTCATATTCATTAGTTATGCCTTAGATAGTAATGCAAATAGATTTCTTGTAATTAATTCAGAAATAAGTAAAATTTCTAATAATACAATTAATAATTGAATCTAGAGATGTAACATATTTTGAAAACATTTTTTTTTACAAAATAAGAATACAAAATAAAATTCAAAATGATAATAATCAAACTGGTAACTCTAATATAGATAGAGTTAGAGATGAAGAATCTAATTTGCAATCTAGAAGAAGTAAAAGATGTAGAGTAAAAAATAATTTTAGAGATAATTTTTATGCCTTACTTGTAGAAGATACTCCTAATACCTATGAAGATGCTATAAATTTAATTGATGATCTTTTTTGGAAAGAAGTCATAAATAATAAAATTCAATCTATCATGCAAAATCAAACATAAAAATTAATTGATTTACCATCTGAATGCAAACCTATAGCTTGTTGATGGTTATTTAGAAAGAAATATAGATCTGATGGAACCATAGAAAAATATAAACTAGACTGGTTGCTAAGGGCTTTACTCAAAAATATGGTATTGATTATTTTGATGTATATGCATCTGTAGCTAGGATTACTACTATTAGGATTCTCTTTGCACTTGCATCCATACATAAACTCATAATTCATCAAATGGATGTGAATATAGCTTTTCTTAATAGTGACCTAGAAGAATAGATTTATATGGATCAGCTGGAGGGCTTTTTTAGCTATGATTAAGAATATAAAGTATGTAAATTAACTAGATCTTTGTATGGACTTAAGCAAGCTTCTAACCAATGGCATGAAAAGTTTGATGTAATCATTTTATCCTATGATTTTCATGTTAATATGACTGATGAATTTGTGTACTGTAAAGAAGTTAATGCTTAAAAAGTTATTTTAAATTTATATATAGTTGATATTCTAAGTTTTGATACTAATATGAATATAATTAATGATGTGAAAAGCTTTCTCTCTCAAAATTTTAGTATGAAAGATTTAGGACAAGCTAATATGATTCTAAATACAAAAATTATTAGAGAATCTAATAAAATTATCATGTTTCAATCTCATTATGCTGAATAATTATTAAAAAATTTTAGACATTTTGACTGTAAGCCATGTCTACTCCTCATGGCTCTAGTATACACTTAAAGAAAAACTTAGGTGAAGCATTAAAATAAAATAGGTATGCTTAATTAATTGGTTCATTGGGGTACCTGATAAACTTTACTAGACCTGACCTTGCGTATGCAGTCAATAGGCTAAGCAGATACTCTTATAATCCAAATAAAGATCACTAGAATACTTTAGAAAAATTCAGATACCTTAAGGATACCATATCATATGGTTTGCACTTTTGTTATTATCTAGCTGACTTAGAGAGCTATAGTGATACTAATTAGATTAGTGATACTTTAGATGTAAAATCCACTTCAGAATTTATGTTCCTTCTAGGAAATGCTGTAGTCTCTTGGCTATCTTCCAAACAAACTATAGTTGCTAGAAGTATTAACCTCGGGATTGATTTGATGATAATAAAAGTATTTGAGCATAAATTATTAGATTACTAATATAAATTTTTGAAGATGTGTAGCTTTAAATTCAAATTGCTTATTTGTTTCAAGTATTTCCTGACAAATCAAAATGGAGAACCACTAATCAAATTATTTGTGAAAGCTCTTCAGACTAAACACACCTTGGAAGAATTTTAATAAGGAATAAAATCAAGTAAACAAGATAAGTCTAGCCTAGAAAAGAAATTGAAGAAGAAAGATTGTCAAAGGATCAATGGCACGCTTGGCATGCAAACTGAACCGACCCAATAGAAGAAAATAGTGAAAAGACAGAAAGACTGAAGTTTTATGGAATAGTTTAGTTAGTCGATCTAGTTCAAAGTGAGCCGACCTAGTTCAACTATGTCGATCCAGTTTCAAACTGAGCCAACCAATTGAGCAGCAGAGCAAAAAGATAAAAAGCTTAATTTTTAGCCTCCTAACACTGAGCCGATCAAGTTTAAAAGTGAGCTGACCCAATTCAACTGAGCCGATCCAGTTCTAAACTGAGCCGACCAACTGAACAGTAGAGCAAAAATGCAGAAAGCTTAATTTTCAGCCTCCTGACACTGAGCTGATTTAGATAAAATTTGAGCTGACCCAGTGAGAAACTTAGTCGACTCAAAGAAAATTAAGCCAATCCAGAACTATCACGGCTAGTTTTTCTAAACAGTCATTTTTTGCTCCAACGCACCTCTAACAGCCATTTCTTCTTATCCAATAGCTAGAACATTATTGCAGCCATTCCCAGTGCCTTGCATTGGTGGAAAACATCAAGGATTTAAAAGGGAATACTCTTTGTGCATTTAAGAGATTTTTGAAGAGTTTTGAGAAAACACATTCAAGTGCATTCATAGTGAGCTGAAAAAGTATGAAAGGAAGGAGTTATTTCTCTAAGATTCTTTAGTCCTTCCATTATCCTCAAAGTGAAAGAAGTTTAGTGTTAAGCATTGAAGACCTTCACTAATTCTCACAAGTATTCAATGAGAAGAAGTCAAGCCGACAAGCAAAGCAACTCCAACTTCCTCTCCAAGCTTTATTAAGCATTTCTTTCTCTTTTAAATTTCACTTTTATTGTATTTGTTTCAAGTTTCCTAAGATGAGAACTTGGGTTGGTCCAAACATAGAGTTGGGTATTATGTTTGATTTGATTAATAAGTCAAGTGTAAAATCAATCGGAGTTGATTGTTAGTCCATATAAAATAATCATTGTACGGTTGTAGTTAGTGAGCCCAGGATTAAACCAACTAGATTGGATTGTGATCCTAAAGAAAACAATCAAACTGTAATTCTTATAGTGAATTATAGTTGAATTCTTAAGTAGTTTATTTAGGGAGTGGATGCAGATGCCGAGTTTGGTGTCGAACTATTATAAAACTTTGAGCTTGTGATTATATGCTTGTTTACTTATTGTTCTTACTTATTGCATATAGTTTACTTATCTTATAAAGTACTTAGTTATTAAATTTTTATACACAAATAGCTTAAAATTTTTAGATACCTAATTCACCCCCCTCTTGGGTAGCCATCATTGGGCAACAAGTGGTATCAGAGCAGGTGCTCACTTGTTCCTCAATTATTTGAGCTAAAGATCACATAGCAAATCCAATTGAAATTTCATTGGTTGAGGGACAATCAACCAATAGACCCCTGCTTTTCAATGGTACTAACTATACCTATTGAAAAACAAGAGTGAAGATATTTATGCAAGCACAAGATTATGATATATGACATATCATAATAAGAGACCCACACACACCTACTATAAAGGTAGATGGCATGTCCATTCCCAAGCCCGAAAAAGATTAGGATGAACATGATAAGAAACAAGCTCAACTCAACGCCAAAGCAATGAATGTCTTATATTGTACTTTGGATGCTAATAAGTTTAATAAGATATCAACATGTTTATCCATCAAAAAAATTTGAGATAGACTTAAAGTCATCCATGAGGGTGCTAGTCAAGTCAAGGAGTCAAAGATAAATATATTGGTACATAAGTATGAGCTATTCAAAATGGAACCACATAAAATAATCATTGAAATATTCATTAGATTCACTGATATTTTGAATGGATTAAAAAGTTTAGGTAGAGATTATTCTAACAGTGATGTGATGTGTAAAATTCTTAGATCTTTGCTAAAGAATTGGAAGTCAAAGATGACCGCCATTCAAGAGGCAAAGGACCTAAATAAATTAGCCTCAAAAAAACTTATTGGATCACTCATGATACATGAGCTCAACATGAACCAAGGCAAGGAAGAAGAAATAAAGAAGAAGAGAAGCATAGCACTCAAGGTCACCGCCATCCATGAAGAAGAAAGTGAATTCGAAGAAGATTCAGAAGATGATGAGGAGATGGTCATGTTAGCAAGAAGGTTCAAGAAGTTTATGAGGAGAAAAAGAAAATTTGAACTAAGGAAGAGATATATTAAGAGAGAAGGTAGCAAAGAGAAAGAGAAGGAAAAGAGAAAGAACAACCATCTCTTTGCTATGAGTACAAGAAGCCCGGATATTTTCGGATGGATTGTAAATTTTTGAAGAAAAGCTCCAAGAAGCTTAAGAAGAAAGCATTGAAGGTAGCATGGAGCAATGGTGAGGACTCTTCTTCAAGTGAAGAAGAATTTTCAAAAGAAGAAAAGGCAAATCTTTACCTTATGGCTCTAGAGGATGAGGTAAGTGACGATGACCAAATTTTTAAATTTACTTTTGAAGAACTTTATGATGCATTTAATGATTTACTTGGTGATTATAAGAAATTATCTCATAAGAACAAAAAACTTAAGAAAGATAACCAATCTTTAAGCAAAGATAAGGCTAAAGTAGGAAATGACTTAAAAGAATCACAAAGTAAATTAAATGAATTAATTAAAAGAAATGAATTACTACAAGAAGAGGTAAACAAACTAAAATCCATTATAGATAGATTTACATTAAGCTCTCAAAACCTACAAATGCTTATTGAAAATCAAAAATTAATTTTTGACAAAGCCGGGATAGGATACAATCCATTAAGGAAACAAAAACTCTTAAAAAATATGTACACTAAATCATAAAATCAATGTAGAAACATAACTTGTTATAAATACAATAAAATTGGACATAAATTTATTGAATGTAAGACCTTTAATGCAAGAAAAGTTATTAACACAATTAAGCAAAAGATTAAACAAATTTAAGTTCCAAAAAGAATCATTTATGCTAACCTCCAAGCATCCAAGTTAACTTGAGTAACTAAATTTATTTGATTTACTTGTGTAGGTGTGCTTGACATCCATGAGAACAAAAAGGAGATGGTACCTTGATTGCGGATGCTCAAGAGATATGACAGGAGATAGATCATAATTTATCTCTCTTGAAGCTAAGGATGGAGGAGTGATGACATTTGGAGACAATGGTAAAGGCAAAATCATCGATCTCGATAACATCTTGATTACATCCTCCACTAGCATAAAAAATATATTATTAGTAGAAGGTCTAATGCATAACTTACTTAGCATAAGTCAATTATATGATACGGATTTCAATGTTATATTTAAATTATCTCATTGCATTGTAACTAGTTCATTTGATGATAGCATTAAATTTATATGAAAGAAGCATGGTAAAGTTTATATTGTTGATCTTGATAAGCTTAAAAATGAAAACATTGAATGTCTAGTTGCTATGAATATTAAAGCAAATGAATCTAGTTGGATTTGGCATAATAGACTAGGTCATGCAAGTATGGACTCATTGGCAAGATTGATTAAATATGACTTAGTAAAAGATTTACCTAAAATAAATTTTAAAAAAGATAGAATTTGTAAAGCATGTCAACTTGATAAACAAACAAAAAAAATTTTTAAATCTAAAAATATTATTTCAACTACTAGGCTACTTGAACTTCTTCATATGAATTTGTTTGGACCGATTTCAACTACTAATCTTGGAGAAAAAAAGATTTGATATTTGTAATTATTGATGATTTTCAAGATTCATATGGGTACTTTTCTTGGCACATAAAGATGAAGCTTTTGAAATATTTGTTGATTTGTTTAACAAAATTACTAGTGAAAAAGAATGCAATATTTTGAAATTAAGAAGTAACCATGACACCGAATTTGAAAGAAGCTTAAAGAGTTTTGCTCTAAAAATAGAATTAATCATAATTTTTCAGCCCCTAGGATATCTCAATAAAATAGGATGGTAGAAAGAAAGAATATGACTTTAATTGAAATGGCATGGACCATGCTTTGTGAAAGTAGTCTCCTAAAGTATTTTTGGATGGAAGCTATTAACACCGCATGCTATGTGCTAAATAGAGCATTAATTAGACCTATTTTGAAGAAAACTCCATATGAACTTTATAAAAAAAAACCTAATATTTCATACTTTAAAGCTTTTGGATGTAGATTTTTTATTTTAATTAATGATAAAAATAAACTAAAAAAATTTGATGCAAAATCAGATGAAAGCATCTTCCTAGGTTATTCATGTCATAGTAAAGCATATAGAGTGTTTAATAAAAGAACATTAGTTGTAGAGAAATCTATGCATGTTATCTTTGATGAAACTAATTCTCCTAAAGTAAGAGAAGAAGAGCTTGATGTGGATACAGGTCATCTTGAAAAGGAGTTGAAAGATATGAAGGTTGAAGATGCTTCCTTTCAAGAAAAAGAAGATGAAGAATAAGATATCAAAAAAAAAATCCCATAATCCCAAGATGAACAAGGTACATCGAATTTATCAAAAAAATAAAGGTATGATCACAATCACCTTAAAGAATTAATAATAGGTGATCCATCTCATGGTGTTAAGACTAAAGCATCACTTAGGGAAGTCATGAATCACTTTGTATTTGTTTCACATTTAGAACCTAAAAATATTATAGAAGCTAAAAAAGATCCAAACTGAATTTTAGCAATGCAAGAGGAATTAAATCAATGCAAAAAAAATAAAGTTTGGAAATTAGTTGAGAGACCTAAAAACTTTCTAGTAATTGGAACAAAATGGATCTTTAGGAATAAGCTAAATGAGAAGGGCAATATAATTAGAAATAAGACTAGATTAGTTGTATAAGGATATAATCAAAAAGAAGAAATTGATTTTGATGAATTCTTTGCACCCGTAGCTAGACTTGAAGCTATTAGATTGCTCTTAGTATTTGCTTGTTATATGAATTTAAACTCTTCAAGTAGATGTCAAAAATACTTTCTTAAATGGAATAATTGAGAAGGAAGTTTATGTAGAACAACTTTCAAGTTTTGAAAATAAAAAAATGCCTAATCATGTATATAAACTTAAGAAAGTATTATATAGATTAAAACAAATACCTAGGGCTTGGTATGATAGATTCAGTAAATTTTTATTAGATAATAATTTTTAAAAAAAATATAGATAAAATATTATTTATAAAAAAAATTAAATAATTTATTGATTGTGCAATTATATGTGGATGGCATTGTATTCGGTGCTACTAATAAAGATTTGTATAGAGATTTTGCTAAACTTATGCAGGGAGAGTTCAAGATGAATATGATGGGAGAGCTCAATTTTTTTCTTTGACTCCAGATCAAGTAATCAAATGAGAGAATCTTTATCAACCAAAGCAAGTACATCAAGAAGATACTAAAAAATTTGAGATGGAGAATGCCAGAAGTAGCACCCCTATGAACACAAGTTGCAAGCTTGATCAAGATCTAAAAGGAAAAGCAGTGGATCCCAAACTATATCGATGTATGATTATATCTTTGCTTTACTTAATTGCAAGTAGGCCGGATATAATGTTCAGTATATATATGTGTGCATGTTATCAATCTAATCATAAAGAATCCCATGTAGTGGTAGTTAAAAAAAATTTTAAATATTCAATAAATACTCAAGATGTAGGTTTATGGTATTCTAAGCAATCTTTATTAGAATTAATTAGTTATAGTGATTCTGATTTTGCTGATTGTTGTTTAGATAGAAAAAGTACAAGTGGTATATATCAATTTTTAAAAATAAATTTGATCTCTTAGTTTAGTAAGAAACAAAACTCAGTAGCCTTGTCAACAATGGAAGCTGAATACATAGCTGCTGGGAGTTATTGTGCTCAACTATTGTGGATCAAACAACAACTAGAAGACTATGGCATCATCTGTAGTAATATTCTTATTCGATGTGATAATATAAGTGCCATAAATCTAACTAAAAATTCAATATTACACTCAAGAATAAAACATATAGAAGTAAGACATTATTTCATTAGGGATCATATGCAAAATAATGATATAATGCTTGAATTTGTGCCAACTGAAAATCAAATCGTTGATATCTTTACTAAGCCATTAAATGAAGAAAGATTTTGCATAATTAGAAAACAATTAGATTTATTTGATCTAAATTATTGATTTGATTAAATGTGCCAAAATGAATGATTGACTTGTTATATGTACTAAATTAAATGCTTTTAAAGTATTGAATTTTTTTTTGAATTATTCATGGTTTAATTTCATTTGAAAAGGTATGACTAGGTTGCATCATGTTTAGCATTGAAACATTGAAAAGTTCAAAATTGTGCCAAACTGAGTCGGCTAAGCTTATATTTGAGTTGACTAAATTGGTAGTTGACCCAAAATTTTTAGTCGACCCAGCACTGAGTCGAATCAAAATTAAACTTAGTCAATCCAGTTTGTCGGGATCCTATTTTTTAATGAAACTTCCGAAAGCCCTATTTCATTTTGTTTTCAATTTATTTTGAGTCATCCCATTGTGAAGAACTCTAGGAACCCCAAAAACCCTCCTTAAAACCCTAATCCACTACATTTTCAGGAGAATTTTTGGATCCATGGCGCCCAAAAGACGTGTTGCTTCAAGATTGAAGCATCATTGCCCCTTTCCACTGCTAAGATGTAGGATTCATGGTGAACGACAGACCAAGTTGCGTGAGGATAGTTGCACTGAGCCGTCTCAATCCACCAGTAACTCATCTCCATCTCCTTCTTCTTCGACAACTGCTACTCCTCCAGTATCTTCACCCTCTCCTGTACAGGATCAAAAGCTAGATTCTCTTCTAAGGCAGTGACTGAGGGAAGAAATATTGACTTTGATTTTTTGGAGACTGAGGGTTTGAGATTGGGAAGCTTCTGAAATTTCAAGGATGGGAGTACCTTTGTCCCTTGAACTTGCCCACTTACCCAAATTTAGTGAGAAAATTTTATGCAATGCAAGGGTTAGTCCAAGATATTTTGTGTCTGAAGTAAAAGGTATTAAAATTGACTTAACTGAAGAGAGATTGGGATCATTGCTTAGGGCACCCACTGAGGAAGCTATAAGACTATCTGATAAGGCTAGTGGGTTGCAATTGTTGTTTGGGAGAGAGGATGTAATGCACTTTGAGGAGATACATGCTAGAGATCTTTCTGTGGAGCATGATCTTCTTCACCATATGGTTGCAAGAATTCTCCTCCCTAGGATCGATAGATTTAACTTTGTGACTACAAAGGACATTGCTATTCTATATCATTTGATTTAAAAAGAGAAGTGTAATCTACCTACTATAATTTTGAGGACAATGCAAGAAAATGTTTCAGGGATAAAGACTGCTCCACCTTATGGAATATTTCTGACTTTTATCTTTAGAGATTTTGATGTGGAGTTAGAAGAAGAATCGTGCAAGTTGTTGCAGCATGTTGACACTTACAATGCCAAATTACTAAAGAGGATGAAGTATAAGAAGGTGGCTAATGGTACTTGGATAAAGATGGATGAGGTAGAAGGAAGAAGAGTGCTAGAACATATGCTGCATCTAGTCTGATCAGTGCATCAAGAGTCAGCTACATCTTTGTCTATTGTTCATCTTGTTGAAGATCAGATTGAGGACATTGTGTAGTAGGTTGTTGATCGAGTATTTGGAGACATCATGTAGCGAGTTGTTGATCAGGTTGCTGGTAGCATTTCTGCTTTGGTAAAAGTTGCTATGCGTGAGGTGCTAGCTGAGCAGCATTCATCTATGCCCATGGATCCATCTTCTTCCATCCCACTTGAGCCTACATTAGATTAGGATGCATATAGTGATATGTTTATTTTGAGCCTTTTGTATATCAGCATCCTATGTTTTGATCATGCTTATGTCGTATCTTGTACGGCCTTTATATTGAATGAATGAAAATTTAGAGTTTGTTTTATGTGCACAATGTTCCTATTTGGGTGATCTTTTGATTATGTGCATTGTTCACCTTTTTGATAATGACAAAAAGGGGGAGATGAATTTGAGTACTTCTTGAAAGTTTGAAAATTTTCAATTGATAGGTTATATTAGAACTAATGGCACATAGTGAAACTATTTGAAATAATTTGAAACTATTTGAAACAAAGCAATGTAAAGCAATGTAAAATAGTTTGAATTTGATTGAATTTGATTTTAAGATGAAACAAAGTGAAATTTGAATTTTGAAACCCTAAAGAATAATTGGCACATCGTAAGGGGGAACAATACCAATTTTTTAAGTCAAATTGTACTTATGTGTCATACTCAGAGAGAGCTTACGATAAAGTGAAATTGAATATATATGATGTGATTATAGTGAAGTGAATTTGAAATTTCAGAGAAAGATATACTTAAAAGATTTTGTCATCATTAAAAAAGATGAGATTATTGACTCCAGGATTGATTTTGATGATAATAAAAATATTTGAATATAAATTGTTAGATTACTAATATAGATTTTTGAGGATGTGTAGCTTTGAATTTAAATTATTTATTTGTTTCAAGTGTTTTTCGATAAATCAAAATGGACAACCACCAATCAAATTATTGGTGAAAGCTCTTCAAACTAGACACATCTTAGAAGAATTTTAATAAGGAATAAAATTAAGTAAACAAAACAAGTCTAGCCTAGAAAAAAAATTAAAGAAGAAAAGCTGTCAAAAGATCAATGGCATGTTTGGCATGCAAATTGAGCCAATCGAGTTTTAACAGAGCCAACCCAGTGGGAGAGAACAATCAAAAGACAAAAAGACTGAAGTTTCATGGAATAGTTTAGTTAGTCGACCCAGTTCAAAGTGAGCCGACACAGTTCAACTGAGTCGATCCAGTTTCAGACTGAGTCGATCCAGTTTCAGACTGAGCCGACCAACCAAGCAATGGAGCAAAAAGATAGAAAACTTAATTTTTAGCCTCCAGATACTAAGATGACCAAGTTTAAAAGTGAACTGACCCAATTCAACTGAGCCAATTCAGTTTCAATTTGAGCCGACCAACTGAGCAGTGGAGCGAAAAGGTAGAAAGCTTAATTTTCAGCCTCTTGACACTGAGCCAACCTAGACAAAATTTGAGCCGATTCAGTTTGAAACTGAGTCGACTCAGAGAAAACTGAGCCGACCCAGAACTGTAACGGCTAGTTCTTTTGAACAACCATTTTTTGCTCTAACACGCCTCCAACGGCCATTTCTTCCTCTCCAACGGCTAGAACATTTATTGTAGCCATTCCTAGTGCCTTGCATTGGTGGGAAACATCAAGGATTTAAAAGGAAACACTTTTTGTGCATTTAAGGGACTTTTTGAAGAGTTTTGAGAAAACACATTCAAGTGCATTCATAGTGAGTTGAAAAAATATGAAAGGAAGGAGTTATGTCTCTAAGATTATTTAGTCCTTCCATCATCCTCAAAGTGAGAGAATCTTGGTGTTAAGCATTGAAGACCTTCACCAACTCTCATAAGTATTTGAAAAAAAGAAGCCAAGCCGACAAGCAAAGCAACTCCAACTTCCTCTCCGGACTTTCTTGAGCATTTCTTTCTCTTTTAGATTTCACTTTTATTGTATTTGTTTTCAAGCTTTCTGGGGTGAGAAACTTGGGTTGGTCCCAGCATAGAGTTAGTCATTGTATTTGGTTTGATTGGTAAGCCAAGTGTAAAATCAATCGAGGTTGATTGTTAGTCCGCATAAAATAATCATCGTATGGTTGTAGTTGGTGAGCTTAGGATAAAACTAACTGGATAGGATTGTGATCCCAAAAAAAATAATCGAACTGTAATTCTTATAGTAAATTATAGTTGAATTTGGTTTACTTGGGGAGTGGACGTAGGTGCTGAGTTTGGTGTCGAACCATTATAAAACTTTGAGCATGTGATTGTGTGCTTGTTTATTTATGATTCTTACTTATTGCATATAGTTTACTTATTTTATAAAGCACTTAGTTATTAAATTTCTATACACAGGTATCTTAAAATTTTTAAATACCCAATTCATCCCCCTCTTGGATAGCCATCTTTGGGCAACAAGAAATACTATGGAATATGAATTAATTACTCTAGATACTACTATTAATGAAGTTAAATGGCTTAAAGATTTTTTATATTATATTCCATTATTTGTTACACCTCTTTCTTCTATTTCTATTTATTATGATTGCAGGGCTGCAATTGACAAATGTGCATAAAAAAATATAGATGTAAAAATAAATCATAATATAAAATTCAGACATAAATCAATAAGAGAGAAGGTTAAACATAATGTGATTGCTTTGAACTTCATGAGGTCTAAAAGAAATCTAGCTGATTAGCTAACTAAAGGATTATCTAGGATAGTGGTCTTAAAATCATCGAGGGAGATGGGGTTAAGCCCTAAGAAGGTCTTCAACGGTGGCAACCCAACCCGATAAAGGTTTAACGGGTAAAAACAAACCGAATAGAAGATCATAAAGAGCACTTTGTTTTATTTTTACTCCTTATCCCTATGGTGATAGTGCTCTTAAATCTAAGAGGATAGGAAGAGCCTAAGCTCTGAATGGTTCCGAGACCCATGAGGTAGGATATTCCCTTACAAATATCCTTTGAGGACCTACTATATACATGGAGCTGTGAAGCCGCAGTTATAGATAGAGGGTTGTTCCCTAAATCATGTATGAAAAGATACCTACGTAAGACCTCTAATAGTGCAACCCGCTTTGAACCGTAAAGTAGCTGTACTATGTGTGTGACTCGTAGAAATCTGATTTACTGGCCTGGTTCAAGGCGAAGTCCATCATACGCCCTCAGATGTATACAATCAACACTAAGTAGAGATTCAAATCCAAAAGGTATTTTCATCCATTGCATAGTATAGGATGCGCAGCATATGAGACTTGTGTTTATTGATTTTTATTTATTTTATAATTTTAAACAAGCTTAATGGTCTTAAAATTTTAAATCATGTGGGGGATTATTGGATTTAATAATTCCATTATGATTTAAAATTTTAAATGAATAATAATTTTATGAATAACTTTCTTTATTTTATTATTTATATCTTGCTTTATTTGGCTTGTCAAAATTTTTTTATTTTATTATTGATATTTTGCTCTATTTGATTGGCTCATATAAGGCAAGACCCAATGAGAAAGGCACGAGAATGATCTTTTAACAAATCTATTCATTGGACTTTCTCATTTAATTTCTTCTATTAGGAAGGCTAATACAGAGCTCCCTTTTATGAGCCATCCTTCTTTATTAGGTTCTTCTCTCTCTATTATACCTAGTTTATATAATAGGATAGAATGGGAGGAGAAATATATATAAGAAATTCTACTACCTACTTCTTCACTCTTGCTCTCTTCCATTTTGCTGAGCTATGAAAGCTTCTTTGGTTTGTATCTAGCCTTCTCAGAGCTATGCTGATGGGAAGAAATGAATGGTTATCCATCAGGTCATTGTATCTTTAAGAGTAGCCACCAGTAGCCTCACACATGAGGGGGGCGATATCGCTTCTAGGACAACGTCTTTAGACATGCCTCGATTCCAAGCTACTCTTTTACTTTTTCAATTTAATACTTCATTATTTAGAACATAATTGCATGTAAATTATTTTATCTATCTTTTGTCTGTCATCAATTATTTCCAATCGTATCTTTTGTGCAGAAGAATGATAGTTCTTTTTTCATGATGTCAACCATTGGATTGCTTCTCGCACAAATCTCAATCACTTCAAACTTTTTGTTCATCCACTTACACAAATCTTATATGGTAGACCAAGTTTATCTAAAAATCTTTCTTTGAACAAGCATCATCCGAACCTTATCAATAAAGCCAGGACCCACAAGGCCAATATATCATGACATCATCTAATCTTTTTTAAGACCTCATATTTCTCAGAGAATCCCTTTAAGAAAGCAAACAACTTCAAATAAATTCTCTTGACTTTGCTCCTTCACAAAATCACCCTTTTTCCTTTTTTTTTTCTTTTTTTTTTCTTTTTTTTTGGAATTAGGGGCGGCAAGGCATCTCCTCCAAATTTATTCAGATAAGAAGTATATACAAGAGAGGAGAATAATTTGGCAAAGCATATAAAAGTAGTTCCTTTTCAGAGAGAAGAACAATAGTCAATGAGAGGTTGCTGAGGAAGAAAAGCTTTCCCATAGTTTGCAATATCCTTAGTGTTGGGTGGATGTCTGGTCAGGACACCACCTCCCAAGATCCTTTCAGTACCACGCGATGCAGCAGAAAGAAAGAAGAAACAAAATAAAAGAAAAAATAATCAAAATACGTGGATCAGCCACAAAAGGGCTCACCTCCATGGGGCATGCAAACTTCACTATGAAAAAGAAATTTTTACAAGAGGAGACCTCACTCTCAACCCTTGTACATCCAATTTTCTCTCACCTGAAGTTCCCCTCACAAAAGCTCTCTCTCTCTTGGAGACCCCCCTGAACCCCTGAAGAGCCTAGCGACCGCTGTCCAGGAGCCTCCTGCTCCTTCTCTCACAGCAGCCTCACGACCAAATGATAGGCTGTTAATAAGGATGACAGCTTCTATCGATCATAGGTCGCTATAGGCCATATGGGTTGGTTGTCCTCTTAACCAAGGAGTGTGGAGACACTGGTATGGCATACGGGTGAGATGTAAGGGTACATCATCATTGAACGTGACCAACTCCAGAGCATTCTGCTGTCAAGAATATCTCTGATGGGATATACATATAAGTGTCCCTTAGACCTGACATCACCTCAGTGACTTGCAAGCAACTAACTGTGCTTTGGTACTGGACTAACTAAATTTTAATTCAATGACGGAAGGCTTCTGGACATAGTTAAGTACTAGCAAAGTCAGAGTGTGATCGAAATGAGATTGACCACTCCAAGAGTTGGAGAAGAATGAGTCACTGTATTTAAATTTAGCAAAATCTTGACCAGGGTAATCCATCAGATGGATTTGATATTTTAAAATACAATGTGGACAACCTGATCAGAGTTGACAGTTGAACTCTGAGGTGTCCTATGATCATTTTGATCAAAAAAATAAATTATATGGAAACTATATCCGTATGGGTTCTAAGGATGTTGTTCTACATATTCGACCTATCCGATCGTCGGGTACCATTGCTAGATGGTCACTTCGATTGGTACAAAAATTTATTTTTGTGCTACCGACTTAGGTTTGGACCTATGAGGTCACGCACATTAGAGTTCATGATCCGATCGGATGGTTGATCAATGATTAAAAATCATTCTAGGGTTAAATGATCAATACGGTTGACATTTAACCTAGTGCAAGTGTTGCAGGAAGATCGATTAGCAATTTGATTGCTAATTAGCTTAATTTGATTAAGCCAATGGGCTGAAATTAAGTCTAATTGAATATGATTTAATTAGATTTGGTTTGGGCTTGATTGGATCAAGTCCAATTGATTTATTGGATAAGCCAAGTGCAAGAAAAAAACTAGTCCTAGTTTAATTAGAACTTGGGTCAACCTAATTTCTAATTTGATTAAAAAATTAAATTAGATTTAAATTTAATTTAATCTGATTAAATTATATTTTTAATTAGGTTAAGACCTATTTTAATTGAGTTGATCTAATTTTAGTTTGATTTGATTTGAGAAACAAAATTAAAACAAGTCATAAGATAGAATCCTAGTAAGACTAGGATTCCACCTTGCACCACATAAGCCCTCCCATGCCCTCTCTCTTATTCCATGCCAATCTCCTCTTATTTTGTGCGATAAGAGCCCTCTCCCAGGTCTTTCCTATATCCAAAAGGTTTCCTTTCTTCTTTCATACATGAAAAGTGATTGTGGATCAAATCAAAGTAGGAATAAGTTTGGATTTCAAATTCTATGAGATAGAGTTTTAAAAATTCAAAACTCTTTCCTTTTTGCATTGAATTTATCCAAATTTTTTTTGAGATTTTTGTGGTTTTTAGGGCACACATTGTGCACCCTTTTCTGGTGGTCCATACACGAAAATAAGGAGGCGCCCAAGAGTTGGGCACCCCTTATCTTGCCATGTTTGGATAAGCTTTGACTAGGTATTTGACCTAGATAAGGACTATATCATATCTCTCTCTATAAAATGAGTTTTTCATAAAATTTTTGGAGAATACAGAGATTTGATAGACCTTTAGGGTATCCAAAAATCAGAGAGAAAGACCTTTGGGTCATGGAGATATAATAGACACAAGATAGGGTGTCTAGGAGAGAGAAAAGAGAAGAAGAAAAGGGTCTTCTTCTAGGGTTATTAGTTTCATCTCTTTCCTTCATCCATCTTGAGTTTTCTAAGAGTGTCTCAGATTTAAAACTTTTCCTCCTACTTCTCATCTTTGGAAGAGCCCAAATCACGAAGAAGGAGGCACCTGATCAACCATCGAAGAAGGATCAGCACAGTACTAGCATACTGTGCTGATTTTCTGAAGCGGAACTTCTGGTCAAGATTCGTGGGCTCGTGTGGATGACTCCTAGAGATTGGATACATGTGCGATTTGTAACATCATCCTCAAGTCCGGATCAGCAAGGTTAGAACATCTAACTTGCAAGGTAATAGATCTGATTTATTGTTTAATACATACATTAGATGTAGTATAGAAACATGTTGATATGATCAACATGTAGTTCATGCTCTATATATTTTAATTTTTGATTTAATGCTATGTAATAATCATGTAATAGAATCTTAGATCTAAAGATTTTCTAATTTTAAAAAATAAATTTTGATTTATTTTAGTCTTCCACTGCCTAATCTTGAAAAAGCTTCAAGATCTAACACTGAAACCCTAGATCTGGTTCCTTTCAATTGGTATCAGAGCGAGGTTGTTTATTACATGATTATTTATACATGCTTAGATTATCTCTTAGATTAGATCTAATTTATCATCTGATTATTAAATCTAAAATTAAAATTTTAGATCAATCACGAACTGCAAGGTTGTCCTGTTGTAAGATTTACCCCATACAGTGCAAAGGTTGTCCTAGTTCGTGTAGATCTATCTTTAATCATAAATTTGTTAGATATGATCTAGATTAAATTTATGATTTATTAAATTTAAAAGATATTTAATCTAAAATAAAATCTTTTTGTTAATATTTTTTGTGCAAAAAAATTATTTAAAGTTAAAATTGTTTCAATTACATGAACCTGTTTAGATTAGATCTAAAGTAGTTTTATGTTTATTTCATTTGTATCTTGATTATGAATCAAACATGCAATATGGTTGGTAGAACCATATTATAAAATTATTTTACAAATATAAAAATTATTTTCGAAAAGTTGAACCCAATCCTCAGTCCAAAACTTAATTAAGAATTAAGAAGTTGTTTGATTAGGTTCTAGGATTGTGAATTGAAGAACCTAAGACACAAACCATAACACATTGGGTTAATGGGTTAGTGGGAATGAGGTCCATTAATTGGGTTAGACCTATGGTTAGATTAAAGATGGACTTAATTAGAGAATTGACTAAATCTAATCAATTATTGTCTTAGATTAGGTCAAAGATTCTCTAGATCAATTACAATAGTTATAGTTGGTCAAGTCCATGTCTTTAACAAGAACCAAATGGATTTGATTCTTGACTAAGCGGTCTAGCATGAATTGTTAGGTTGATCTAATCGAAACTAATTAAACCAGTTGGTGTCTAAGGTAAACCAGACCGGTGGTTTTTAATTGGGAGCCCGCTTACCTGGTCATTTTTTATGGTGTCTAAGGCAAGCTTTAGCCGACCCTCCCACTGATCGAACTTACCTGACCTCTTGGTGAAATTATGTTTTGATCGGATCACTTGACTATTCGATCTAACCCATATCAGCTAGATAAATCAGTGTGACTGATTTAGGTGCTCCTAGACCAGCCCCTTTAATGGTCTCCCTTAAGCTGACTTGGTGAAGCCAGTGGGAGGATCATGATAAGCTGGTTCATCTGACCTCATCCTCTAAATCATTTAAATCCTCTAAAATTATTAGATCCTTAAAATGATAAAGTTATGGAGATAACTGAGTCATAGCCTCCCATTAAGGTGTTTGATAATGAGTCCATTAACTCAATAATCATTGCAGACCTAAAGGCCTGGTGCTTGTTGACTAATGAAATTATTACTCATCATATGACGACTTGAAAGTGTCTCTCTAATGGTGGTTAGGTGAGCCAACCAAAGTTGGACTTAATCATTCGTTGGTTAGATGCACCAAGTATGGTCATGTTAATGGTTGGACCTAATTGGATCCTTACAGTGGAGGCCAAAGCCTACTGATTAGGTTTCTGGGACAAAATTAAAATTATTAAAAATTATTTAGAGAAACAATTGGTTATGAACCTACCCTTAGATGTATATGGGTTGGCCAACCAAAGTTGGACTTCTGTGCAGTCTAAGTGGATTCTAGTACCCACTAAGGAATAAGGATAATTCCTCGAATTGGAGGTAGAGGCTATCAATTCGAATAAAATAATGGAAGAAACTTTTTGATTAAATTCCAAATCTTTAGGTTTAATGAATCAATTACTAATTAGGTTATGATTTTTTTTGAGCAGATATGGCCACTTCCCTATCGCTCCGATCATTGTTGGACAATGATAAGTTGGTGGGATCCAACTTCAGTAGCTGGTACTGAAAGTTGAAGATAGTCCTGGAGCATGAACGGATCCTATATGTGATAATGGATCCTGCACCTGAGGAGCCAACTGTCAATGCACGTGGAATAGTTAGAGACATTTATCAGAAGTGGCTCAGTGACCGGACCATGGTGCGCTGTATCATGCTGGCTGCCATGAGCAACGAGTTCAGTCGCAGATTCGAGATGGCTCAGCCAAAGGACATGCTTCAAGTGTTGGAGGATGCCTTTGGCACACCCGATGACGTAGAGAGGCACAAGACTAGTTGTGCCATCTTCAACGTCAAAATACAGGATGGTGCCTCTGTCACTGATCATGTATTGTACATGATCGAACTAATGGAACAATTGAGCAAGCTCGACTTTTTCTTGCATAAGCAGCTTGGGAAAGATGCAATACTGAACTCGCTGCCCAAGTCTTATCTCTCATTCCTTACTCATTATAAAATGACAAAGCCTGAAGTAAACTACCATGGGTTACTGGGATTGCTTTAGAACTTGAGAAGGATCACCAACTCCACAAGGAGTCGGTGAACTTAGTGGGAGGTTCGTCTTCTGGTTCTCGATCATTTAGGAAAGGGAAGAAGAACAAGAAGAAGAAAGTGAAGAAGGTGCAAGTTCAGGCTGAGACATCAGTGCAGGGCCAGACCAAAAAGATCAAGCTCGATAAGAGTCTATTCTACTGGCAAGCACCCTAGATTAGATAGTGTGTCAGATATCTACTTATGGCATTACAGGCTAGGTCATATAAACAAGAACAGAATAAACAGGTTGACTCAAGAGGGAATCTTCGAAGTCAATGATTGTGAATCACTTCCAACCTGTGAGTCCTGTCTTCTTGGTAAAATGATCAAGTCACCTTTTACTGAAAAAGGTGAGAGAGCTACTGAACTCTTGGGCCTAGTACATACTGATGTATGCGAACCCATGAGCACAAGTGCTAGAGGTGGATATTTCTACTTCATAACTTTCACGAATGATCTATCCAGATATGGATATGTCTATCTGATGAAACATAAGTCGGATTCATTTGAAATGTTCAAACGATTCCGAAGTGAAGTAGAAAAATAAATTGGGAAGAGCATTAAAACTCTTCGATCTGATCGAGGAGGGGAATATCTTTCTAGTGAGTTTCTCACATATCTAGGAGAGAATGAGATTCTCTCCCAATGGACTCCTCCAGGAACACCATAGCATAATGGTGTGTCTGAAAGGAGAAATCAGACTCTGTTAGACATGGTCCGATCTATGATGGGTTTTGCCAGCTTGTTGATATTTTTGGGGATATATATTTGAATCGGTCTGTTATCTGTTAAATAGGGTTCCAAGTAAGTCTGTAATTAAGACTCCATATGAGATATGGACAGGACGTAAGCCAGCACTTTCACACCTTAGGATCTGGGGGTGCCCGACTTACGTCAAACGATTAGTCACAGATAAACTTGGACCTAGGTCTGACAAATGCACATTCATAGGGTACCCCAAAGAGACCAAAGAATATTTTTTCTACCATGCTGATGAACAAGAGGTGTTTGTCAGCCTTAAGGCAATCATTTTAGAAAAGGAGTTTCTTGGTGAAGGAACCGTTGCCTCTAAGGTTGAACTTGATAAAGTTTAATAAGTAGAAGGACTAACACCAATAGCTGAACCTAAGTTAGATTTGATTAGATCAGATTCGGAGCCCAATGTACCTACACCATTAAGGCGATCTGGTAGAGTACCGCATCAGCCGGACAGATACTATAGTTTCTTGGTCTAGGACGGTGATCCCATCAAACTCGATGAGAATGATGAGGATCCGATCACCTATATGGATGCAATGCAGAGACCTGATTCTGAGAAATGGTTTGAAGTCATAAAATTTAAAATAGAGTCTATGAAGGTCAATGATGTATGGACATTGGTTGACCCACCTGAAGGGGTTAAACCCATTGGGTGTAAATAAGTGTTCAAAAGAAAAATGGGCGTAGACGAAAAGGTAGAGACCTATAAAATCTGTCTGGTTGCCAAGGAGTATCGTCAACATTATGGTATTGACTATGACGAGATATTTTTTCCTGTGGCAATGCTCAAATCCATTCGGATAATACTTGCAATAGCTGCCCATCTGGATTATGAGATCTGGCAAATAGATGTAAAGACAGCTTTCCTGAATGGAGAGCTGACCGAAGAGGTATATATGATACAACCTGAGGGGTTTACATCCACAGATGAGTCCAAGGTATGCAAGCTTCAGAGATCCATTTATGGATTGAAGCAAGCTTCTCAGAGTTGGAACATGCATTTTGATAAGATGATCAAAATGTATGGCTTCATTAAGAATGGAGAAGAGCCCTGCATCTATAAATGGGCAAATAGTCTAGTTGTGGTATTCCTTGTTTTGTACGTGGATGACATTCTCTTAATCAGAAATGACATCCCCACACTACAGGGAATAAAAGTTTGGTTGTCATCGCAGTTCTCCATGAAGGACTTGGGTGAAGCATCCTACATCCTAGGGATGAAGATCTATAAGGATAGATCTAAAAAGATTCTTGGATTATCCCAGTCTACGTACATAGACACTGTACTAAAGAGGTTCAGCATGGAGAATTTCAAGAAGGACTATCTACCGATAAGCCATGGAATTTCTCTCTCTAAGAAGGATTGTCCGACAACTCCTAAAGAGAGAGAGCGTATGAGTAGCATCCTATATGCTTCAATCATGGGATCTATCATGTACGCCATGATATGTACAAGATCAGATGTGGCATACTCACTAGGAGTAGTGAGTAGATACCAATCTGATCCTGGAGAAAATTACTGGAAAGTGATTAAAGCCATCCTTAAGTATTTGAGAAATACTAAGGACCAATGGTTGGTTTATGGCGAGTCAGATCTGAAACTTGTAGGGTTCACAGACTCTAGCTTTCAATCTGACTATGATGACAGCAGAAGCGTGTCGGGTTATATCTTTACTCTGAATGGTGGAGCTATCTGCTGGAAGAGTTTCAAGTAGCATATTGTGGCAGACTCTGTTTGTGAGGCGAAGTACATCGCAGCATCGAATGCCGCGAAGGAAGCTGTGTGGTTGAAAAAATTCATCATCGAGCTCGAAGTAGCACCCTCCCTCGATGGTTCGGTCCTGCTCTACTGCGACAGCACTAGTGCCATAGCTCAGGCGAAGGAACCCAAAGCACACCAGCGGACGAAGCACATTTTATTTCGCTTCCATCTAGTCTGAAAGATTATGGATCGAGGTGACATCGACCTTCATAAGATCGATGGAAAAGAGAACCTGGCCGACTTCTTCACTAAAGCTCTGGCGATAAAGGAGTTCGGCAACCACAAGTCGAAGATGGGTATTAGATACTGTACCGAGTGGCTTTAGGATAAGTGGGAGTTGTTGAAAAATATATTCCAAAAATCAATCGTCAGTCTGTTGACGGTTGAGCAATCTTGTATGGTAATTGATTTATTAATAAATAAAATATATTTGATATTTTCATCATAAGTATTCATCTTCTAATGAACTCCGTTGTTATGATGAAGTTCTTAAGACTATTTAGATTCGATAAAGAGAGGATTTATCGATTAGTCCTTAAAATTGTTCACGATCAAATGATAGGTTGTTAATAAGGACGACAGCTTCTATCGAGCATAGGTCGCTGTAGGCCATATGGGTTGGTTGTCCTCTTAACCAAGAAGTGTGGAGATACTGGTATGGCATACAGGTGAGATATAAGGGTACATCATCATTGAACGTGACCAACTTCAGAGCATTCTGCTGTCGAGAATGTCTCTGATGGGATATAGGTATAAGTGTCCCTTAGACCTGAGATCACCTCAGTGACTTGCAAGTAACTCACTGTGCTTTGGTACTAGACTAACTGAATTTCTAATTCAGTGACGGAAGGCTTCTGGGCATAGTCAAGTACTTGCAAAGTCAGAGTATAATTGAAATGGGATTGACCACTCCAAGAGTTGGAGAAGAATGAGTCACTGTATTTCAATTTAGCAAAACCTTGGCCAGGATAATCCATCAGATAGATTTGATATTTTGAAATACAATGTGGATAACCTAATCAGAGTTGACAGTTGAACTCTGAGGTATTCTATGATCATTTTGATCAAAGAGATGAATTATATGAAAACTATATCCGTGTGGGTTCTAAGGATGTTGTTCTACACATTTGACCTATCCGGTCGTCGGGTATCATTGCTAGATGGTCACTTCGATTGATACAAAAATTTATTTCTATGCTACCGGCTTAGGTTTAGACCTATGAGGTCCCACACATTAGAGTTCATGATCCGATCGGATGGTTGATCAACGATTAAGAATCGTTCTAGGATTAAATGATCAATACGATTGATATTTAACCTAGTGCAAGTGTTGCAGGAGGATCGATTAGCAATTTGATTGCTAATTAGCTTAATTTGATTAAGCCAATGGGCTGAGATTAAGTCTAATTGAATATGATTTAATTAGATTTGATTTGAGCTTGATTGGATCAAGTCTAATTGGTTTATTAGATAAGCCAAATGTAAGGAAAAAACTAGTCCTAGTTCAATTAGGACTTAGGTCAACCTAATTTCTAATTTGATTAAAAAATTAAATTAGATTTAAATCTAATTTAATATGATTAAATTAGATTTTTAATTAGATTAAGACTTATTTTAATTGAGTTGATCTAATTTTGGTTTGATTTGGTTTGAAAAACAAAATTAAAACAAGTCATAAGATAGAATCCTAGTAAGACTAGGATTCCACCTTGTGCCACATAAGCCTCCCCACGCCCTCTCTCTTATTCCACGTCAATCCCCTCTTATTTTATGTGACAAAAGCCCTCTCCTAGGTTCTTTTCTACATCCAAAAGGTTTTCTCTCTTCTTTCATACATGGAAAGTGGTTGTGGATCAAATCAAAGTAGGAATAAGTTTGGATTTCAAATTCTATGAGATAGAGTTTTAGAAATCCAAAACTCTTTCCTTTTTGCATCGAATTTATTCAAATTTTTTCTGAGATTTTCATGCCTTTTAGGGAACACATTGTGCACCCTTTGCTGGTAGTCCATGTATGAAAATAAGGAGGAGGCACCCAAGAGTTGGGCGCCTCTTATCTTGCCATGTTTGGATAAGCCTTGACTAGGTATTTGACCTAGACAAAGACTCTATCATATCTCTCTCTATAAAATGGGTTTCTACATGAAATTTTTTAAGAACATAGAGATTTGAGAGACCTTTGGGATATCGAAAAATTAGAGAGAAAGACCTTTGGATCATGGAGATATAATAGACACGAGACAGGATGTCTTGGAGAGAGAAAAGAGAAGAAGAAGAGGGTCTTCTTCTAGGGTTGTTAGTTTCATCTCTTTCCTTCCTCCATCTTGAGTTTTTTGAAAGTATCTCAGATCTAAAGCTCCTCCTACTTCTCATCTTTGGAAGAGCCCAAATCATGAAGAAGGAGGCACCTGATCAACCATCGAAGAAGGATCAGCGCAGTACTAGCATACTGTGCTGATTTTCTGAAGCAAGATTTCTGATCGAGATTCGTGGGCTCATGTGGATGACTCCTAGAGATCGGACGTGTGTGCAGTTTGCAACATTATCCTCAAGTCCGGATCAACAAGGTTAGAACGTCTAACTTGCAAGGTAATATATCTAATCTATTGTTTAATACATACATTAGATGTAGTATAGGAACATGTTGATATGATCAACATGTAGTTCATGCTCTATATATTTTAATTTTTAATTTAATGCTATGTAATAATCATGTAATAGAATCTTAGATCTAGGAATTCTCTAGTTTTAGAAAATAAATTTTAGTTTATTTAGTCTTCTGCTGCCTGATCTTGAAAAAGTTTCAAGATCTAACCCTGAAACCCTAGATCTGGTTCCTTTCACGCCCCCCCATCCCTCTGGCCCCCGATCGGTGGTAGCCCCCCCGACCGATGGTGGCCCCCCTTCCCCCAACCACCCACCCAAGTCCCCATATGGTGGGCCCCCCCTCCGACCCACCCCTAGTGGTGGCTATCGGACCCCTGGCAGCGACTGTCCTCCCCCCCGACCTGCCCCCATTGGTGGCTGCCCCTCCACCCCCCATGGTGCCTACTCGCCATCCCCCCTCCTCCACGGGTCCTCTGCCAGTCGGCCAACCATCTGACGTGATCCCCCCATTGGCCCTCTCTTCTCTCTCCCTTTGCCCGTCCGACGCCCTCTCCCCCACCCACATCGCACCCCCATTTTGCTTATGTATTCATTAATTTATTATGTTATTGAAAATCGATCGAAATCTATTTTTTTCTAAAATTTAATTAAAAAATTTAAATATATTGCATTGCATAGAATCGTAGACCCATCTTTTGATTAATGTACATATTCTACATCATCCGTATATTTTTATATTTTTGTGTGGATGGGAGAATTATATATATTGGCCAATTGACTGTCCAGTTTGGATAGTTTAAAAATTATAATTAATTCTATAGATAATTATAGTAATCAAAAGGTATGTAGAGGATTTCAGAGAAATTTTGAATAGTATTTCTTTTAGTTCTCCTCACACATCTCCAATCATATGGGGAGAACTAAAGAGAAATATTGTCAAAATTTTTTTCAAATCTTATTGCATAATGTTTAATTACTATAATTACTTATAGAATTAAAATAATTTTTGAATGGGATAAAACCTATCTTTACCTATTAGTTGATGATAGAATATATTTATTATGTAAATTATTTTATTAAAATAATTATTAATATTAAATATTTTGATTTTAATATTATCAAATTTTTTTGAAAAAATGATCACTGCTCGGATTCGTCTATTATTGTATTATGATGGTATAATAAAAAATGATGAAGATGGCATGCGGTACAGTCAGCCTGTAAGCCGAATGATTAGACTATCTTCATCATTATCACATCAAGAATTATCAGACCATCTATACAGTGGTATTTCTATAGATAGAGAAAAATATAAAATCAATTAAGATGGAGATCTCCTAATTTATCGGGATAGTTAATGTAGAGCAAGTGTATCTTAGTTTCAATTGATGATGATGAAGATATCTAAAAATTTTTGACATTCCCTTAAAAATTTTTAGAATGCCGATATATTGAATTATATATTGAAAAGCAAGATGTACCCTCTATTGAAAATACTACTCAAATGATGGTATCGAGGTTTGGGTATTTTAGTAGGCTTTTAACCTACGAGTATAATATCCCTGAACCTTCTTCACCTATCGTAAGTTCAATGGTGCGAACCATTAGTGTTGAGGCCATATTTGTAGAACAGCATTCTAATACTATTGGCTCTAATTATCTAATTATTCAAAGTTCTATAATGACTTCTCTTATGGTGATTTCATTTGTGGTGACTTCTTCTATGCTGAGAGTAACAGTAAGTGTGGGATACGACACTCAAATGAGGGACGATGATTGGGTCAGCACTAGAATAAATTCTGATAATCGAGGTTTTGAATCAGATGAGAATGAGACTGATGAAGAATGGCTTGATGAGGACAGTAATAATGATGAAGATGGTCATGAAGATAATTAGCCTGATATTGTAGGAGAACTTGAACCTCCTTTACATAAAGATGATAATGTACAAGAATCTGAATCTCGTTTGCATGAACTACCATAATTGTTTAACAACTTAAATATAGATCAAGATGATGGTGTAAGTGCTGGTCGAAGATTAAACTCTGACTCTCAGTTTTGGAACTCCTCGATGATTAAATTTTCAATCGGTTTGATGTTTCAGAGTAAAGATGAGCTAAAGAAAACTATTGATCTTTATCACATTCGAAAGCATCAGACATACAATGTAGTCCAGTCACATTCAAAGTTGTGGTCCATATAATATGCATCATCACATACTGAACAAGAATGTAAATGGAGGCTTCATGCTGTACTTTTGAAGAAGCATGAATATTTTCAGATCACAAGATATGAGGATTATCATACTTGTTTGTTTACGGCATTGAGTCGAGACCGCAAACATGTCAGTGGAAGAATGATTGGCACACTAGTCTAATATTTGGTTGAAAAAGATCCAAATGTTAAAGTGGAAGCTATTGTGGCAGCCGTTAATGAGTAATTTCAATATACAGTGTCATACAAGAAAGTATGGTGTGGAAAATAGAAAGCATTGGTTGAAATTTATGGAGAATGAGAGCCGTCTTATGCAAAATTATCCTATTATATGACGGCACTCCAAAATGCAAATTCTGGTACCATTGTTTTATGAGATTTTTTTTTTTAATTGAGAATTTCGACATGCGGGTTTTAAATTATATTTTTTGGACTTTCGCACCATCCATCCAGGGTTGGAGATACTGTCACCTATGATTAGTATCGATGGCATGCACTTGTATAGAAAGTTTAAAGATAAGATACTAATTACAACAGGAGTTGATGCAGAAAATAGAATTTATCCTTTAGCATATGCAATTGTGGATAAGGAGATGACTACTGGTTGGAGTTGGTTTCTTTTCCAACTCAGGACACATGTCGCATAAGATAGAAATGGAATATGTCTAATTTCTGACAGACATCTCGATATATTAAATGTCATTACAGATGAGTCTATTGGATGAAGTCCGCCACGTGCCTATCACCGATACCGCTTAAGACATATTTGCAGCAACTTCAATACTCACTTTAAAAATGCACAGCTCAAAAGAGTAGTATGGCAAGTAGGGAGCACTCATCAAGTTTGCAAGCTCGACTTTATCATGGGTAGGATCAAGACAGTGAATGTAGAGGCTTGGACTTGGCTGTCTGAGTTGGAACCAGAGAAGTAGACATTGGCACATGATAGCGGCATGCGTTATGGTGTTCTAACTACAAATTTGTCGAAGATTTTTAACAATATCTTACGAGGAGCTAGAAATATGCCAATACAGCTTGTGTTCAAATGATATTCTACCATCTTATGAAAAATTTTAATACAAGATGTGCTCAAGCTTCAAGATATGTGCAAGAAAATTTAAATAATTTTTTTACTCCTCATATTACGATTAAGATTGTGAGAGATCAAATTAAAGCTAACTAGCATACTGTAACAGCATTTGTTGCCTAGCTATGCAATCCAAGAGGGGGGATGAATTAGATTTTTGAAATTTTAAAATTAATTTAGAACCACAAAGATTAAGTAATAATAAGCAAGTTATATGTAGTAAGTGTTGGAAAATATGTCCCAAAAAGTCAATCGTCAAGCTGTTGACGGTTGAGTAACCAAGTATTATAATTGATTTGTTAATAAATAAAATATATTTAGCATTTTCATCATAAGCTTTCATCTTCTAATGAACTTCATTGTTATGATGAAGTCCTTAGGACTATTTAGATTCGATAAAGAGAGGATTTATCGATTAGTCCTTAAAACTGTTCATGACCAAATGATAGGCTGTTAATAAGGACGACAGCTTCTATCGAGCATAGGTCGCTGTAGGCCATATGGGTTGGTTGTCCTTTTAATCAAAGAGTGTGGAGATACTGGTATGGCATACAGGTGAGATATAAGGGTACATCGTCATTGAACGTGACCAACTCCAGAGTATTCTGCTGTCGAGAATGTCTCTGATGGGATATAGGTATAAGTGTCCCTTAGACCTGAGATCGCCTCAGTGACTTGCAAGCAACTCACTGTGCTTTGGTACTGGACTAACTGAATTTCTAATTCAGGAACGAAAGACTTTTGGGTACAGTCAAGTACTTGCGAAGTCAGAGTGTGATCGAGATGGGATTGACCACTCCAAGAGTTGGAGAAGAATGAGTCGCTGTATTTCAATTTAGCAAAACCTTGGCCAGGGTAATCCATCAGATGGATTTGATATTTTGAAATACAATGTGGACAACCTGATCAGAGTTGACAGTTGAACTCTGGGGTGTCCTATGATCATTTTGGTCAAGGGAATGAATTATATGAAAACTATATCCGTATGGGTTCTAAGGATGTTGTTCTACACATTCGACCTATCCGATCGTCGGGTACCATTGCTAGATGGTCACTTCGATTGGTACAGAAATTTGTTCTTGTGCTACCGACTTAGGTTCGGACCTATGAGGTCACACACATTAGAGTTCATGATCCGATCGGATGGTTGATCAACGATTAAGAATCATTCTAGGGTTAAATGATCAATACGATTGACATTTAACCCAGTGCAAGTATTACAGGAGGATCGATTAGTAATTTGATTGCTAATTAGCTTAATTTGATTAAGCCAATGGGCTGAGATTAAGTCTAATTAAATATAATTTAATTAAATTTGATTTGGGCTTGATTGGATCAAGTCCAATTGGTTTATTGGATAAGCCAAGTGCAAGAAAAAATTAGTCCTAGTTCAACTAGGACTTGAATCAATCTAATTTCTAATTTGATTAAAAAATTAAATCAGATTTAAATCTAATTTAATTTGATTAAATTAAGTTCTTAATTGAGTTAAGACTTATTTTAATTAGGTTGATCTAATTTTGATTTGATTTGGTTTGAGAAACCAAATTAAAACAAGACATAAGATAGAATCCTAGTAAGACTAGGATTCCACCTTGCGCCACATAAGCCTTCCCCACGCCCTCTCTCTTATTCAATGCCAATCTCCACTTATTTTGTGTGACAAAAGCCCTCTCCCAGGTCTCTCCCATATTCACAAAAGGTTTCCTCTCTTCTTTCTTACATGGAAGGTGGTTTGGATCAAATCAAAAAGGAATAAGTTTGGATTTTGAATTCTATGAGATAGAGTTTTAGAAATCCAAAACTCTTTCAATTTTGTATCGAATTTATCCAAATTTTTTTTAAAATTTTTATGGATTTTAGGGTACAAATTGTGAACCCTTTTCTAGTGATCCAAATATGAAAATAAGGAGGAGGTGCTCAAGAGTTGGGCGCCCCTTAACTTGCCATGTTTGGATAAGCCTTGACTAGGTATTTGACCTAGACAAAGACTCCATCATATCTCTCTATATAAGATGAATTTCTTTATGAAATTTTTGAAAAAGATAGATATTTTAGAGACCTTTGTGCCATCCAAAAATTAGAGAGAAAGACCTTTGGGTCGTGGAGATATAAAAGATGCAAGTTAGGGTGTCTAGAGAGAAAAACGTGAAGAAGAAGAGGGTCTTCTTCTAGGGTTTTTTGTTTTCATATCTTTCCTCCCTCCATCTTGAGTTTTCTGAGAGCGTCTCAGATCTGAAACTCCTCCTTTTACTTTCTATCTTTGGAGGAGTTCAAATCAAGAAGAAGGAGGAACCTGATCAACCATCAAAGAAGGATCAGCGCAGTACTAGCATACTGTGCTGATTTCCTGAAGCAGGACTTCTGATAGAGATTCGTGGGCTCGTGTGGACGACTCCTAGAGGCCGGACGTGTGTGCGGCTTGCAACATCATCCTTAAGCCCAGATCAGCGAGGTTAGAGCATCTAACTTGCAAAGTAATAGATCTGATCTATTGTTTAATATATACATTAGATGTGGTATAGAAACATGTTGATATGATCAACATGTAGTTCATGCTATATTTATATATTTTAATTTTTGATTTAATGCTATGTAATAATCATGTAATAGGATCTTAGATCTAGAGATTCTCTGATTTTAAAAAAAAAATTTTAATTTATTTTAGTCTTCCGCTGTATGATCTTGAAAAAGTTTCAAGATCTAACCCTGAAATCCTAGATCTGGTTCCTACAATTGGTATCAGAGCCAAGGTTCTTTATTACATGATTATTTATACATGCTTAGATTATTTCTTAGATTAGATCTAATTTATAATCTGATTATTAAATCTAAAATTAAAATTTTAGATCAATTACAAATTGCAAGGTTGTCCTGCTGTAAGGTTTACCCCTTACAGTGCAAAGGTTGTCCTAGTTTGTGTAGATCTATTTTTAATCATAAATTTGTTAGATATGATCTAGATTAAATTTATAATTTATTAGATTTAAAAGATATTTAAATCTAAAATAAAATCTCTTTGTTAATAATTTTTGTGCAAAAAAATTGTTTAAAGTTGAAATTGTTTCAATTACATAAACCTGTTTAGATTAGATCTAAAGTAGTTTCATGTTTATTTCACTTGTATCTTGATTATGAATCAAACATGCAATATGGTTGGTAGAATCATATTGTAAAATTATTTTACAAATATGAAAATTATTTTTTGAAAAGCCGAACCCAACCCTCAGCCCAAAACTTAATTAAGAATTAAGAAGTTGTTTGATTAGGTTCTAGGATTGTGAATTGAAGAACCTAAGACACAAATCATAACACATTGGGTTAATGGGAATTAGGTCCATTAAGTGGGTTAGACCTATGGTTAGATTAAAGATGGACTTAATTAGAGAATTGACTAAATCTAATCAATTGTTGTCTTAGATTAGGTCAAGAATTCTCTAGATCAATTACAATAGTTGTAGTTAGTCAAGTCCATGTCTTTAACGAGAACCAAATGGACTTGATTCTTGGCTAAGCGGTCTAGCACGAACTGTTAGGTTGATCTAATCGAAACTAATTAAACCAGTTGGTGTCTAAGGTAAACCAGACCGGTGATTTTTAATTGAGAGCCTGCTTACCTGGCCATTTCTGATGGTGTCTAAGGCAAGCTTTGGCAGACCCTCCCACTGATCGAACTTACCTGACCTCTTGGTGAAATTATATTTTGATCGGATCACTTGACTATTCGAACTGACCTATGTCAGCTAGGTAAATCAGTGTGACTGATTTAGGTGCTCCTAGACCAGCCCTTTTAATGGTCTCCCTTAAGCTGACTTGGTGAAGCCAGTGGGAGAATCATGATAAGCTGGTTCATCTGACCTCATCCTCTAAATTATTTAAATCCTCTAAAATTATTAGGTCCTTAAAATGATAAAGTTATGGAGATAGCTTAGTCATAGCCTCCCATTAAGGTGTTTGATAATGAGTCCATTAACTCAATAATCATTGCAGACCCAAAGGCCTGGTGCTTGTTGACTAATGGAATTATCACTCATCATATGACGACTTGGAAGTGTCTCTCTAATAGTGGTTAGGTGAGCCAACCAAAGTTGGGCTTAATCATTCATTGGTTAGATACACCAAGTATGATCATGTTAATGGTTGGACCTAACCGGATCTTTACAGTGGAGGCCAAAGCCTACTGATTAGGTTTCTGGGGCAAAATTAAAATTACTAGAAATTATTTAGAGAAACAATTGGTTATAAACCTACCCTTAGATGTACATGGGTTGACCAACTAAAGTTGGGCTTGTGTGCAGTCTAAGTGGATTCTAGTACCCGCTAAGGAATTAGGGTAATTCCTCGAGTTGGAGGTAGAGGCTACCAATTAGAATAAAATAGTGGGAGAAACCTTTTGATTAAAGTCCAAATCTTTAGGTTTAATGAATCAATTACTAATTAGGTTATGGTTCTCCTTTGTGCAAATATAGCCACTTCCCTATCGCTTCAATGATAAGTTGGTGGGACCCAACTTCGATAGCTGGTACCGAAAGTTGAAGATAGTCCTGGAGCATGAACGGATCCTATATGTGATAATGGATCCTGCACCTGAGGAGCCAGCTATCAATGCACGTGGAACAGTCAGAGATACTTACCAGAAGTGGCTCAGTGATCGGATCACGGTGCCCTGTATCATGCTGGCTGCTATGAGCGATGAGTTCAGTCACAGATTCGAGACGGCTCAGCCAAAGGACATGCTTCAAGTGTTGGAGGATGCCTTTGGCACACCCGATGATGTGGAGAGGCACAAGACTAGTAGTGCCATCTTCAACGCCAAAATGTGGGATGGTGCCTCTGTCACTGATCATGTATTATACATGATCGAGCTGATGGAACGATTGAGCAAGCTCGACTTTCTCTTGCATGAGCAGCTTGGGAAAGATGCAATACTGAACTCGCTGCCCAAGTCTTATCTCCCATTCCTCACTCATTATAGAATGACAAAGCCTGAAGAGAACTACCACGGGTTACTGGGGTTGCTTCAGAACTTTGAGAAGGATCACCAACTTCACAAGGAGTCGATGAACTTAGTGGGAGGTTTGTCTTCTGGTTCTCGACCTTTTGAGAACGGAAAGAAGAACAAGAAGAAGAAAGTGAAGAAGGTGCATGTTCAGGCTAGGACATCAGTGCAGGGCCAGACCAAAAAGATCTAGCCTGATAAGAGTCTATTCTACTGGCAAGCACCCTAGATTAGATAGTATGTCAGATATCTACTTATGGTATTGGAGGCTAGGTCATATAAACAAGAACAGAATAAACAGGTTGACTCAAGAGAGAATCCTCGAAGTCAGTGATTGTGAATTACTTCCAACTTGTGAGTCTTGTCTTCTTGGTAAAATGACCAAGTCACCTTTTACTGAAAAAGGTGAGAGAGTTACTGAGCTCTTGGGCCTAGTACATACTGATGTATGCGGGCCCATGAGCACCAGTGCTAGAGGTGGATATTTCTACTTCATAACTTCACAGATGACCTATCCCGATATGGATATGTCTATCTGATGAAACATAAGTCAGATTCATTTGAAATGTTCAAACGATTTCGAAGTGAAGTAGAAAAACAAACTGAGAAGAGTATTAAAACTCTTCGATCTGATTGAGGAGGAGAACACCTTTCTAGTGAGTTTCTCACATATCTAGGAGAGAATGGGATTCTCTCCCAATGGACTCCTCCAGGAACACCACAGCATAACGGTGTGTCTGAAAGGAGGAATCGGACTCTGTTAGACATGGTCCGATCCATGATGGGTTTTGCTAGCTTGCCGATATCCTTCTGGGGATATGCACTCGAATCGGTCTGTTATCTGTTAAATAAGGTTCCTAGTAAGTCTGTAATTAAGACTCCATATGAGATATGGACAGGGCGTAAGCCAGTACTTTCACACCTTAGGGTCTGGGGGTGCCCGACCTATGTCAAACGATTAGTCATAGACAAACTTGGACCTAGGTCTGACAAATGCTCATTCATAGGGTACCCCAAAGAGACAAAAAGATATTTTTTCTACCATGCTGATGAACAAAAGGTGTTCGTCAGCCTTAAGGCAATCTTTTTAGAAAAAGAGTTCCTTGGTGAAGGAACCGTTGCCTCTAAGGTTGAACTTGATGAAGTTCAACAAGTAGAAGGACCGACATCAATAGCTGAACCTGAGTCGGATATGATTAGATCAGATCCGGAGCCCAATATACTTGCACCATTAAGGCGATCCAATAGAGTACCGCATCAGCCGGACAGATACTACGGCTTCTTGGTTCGGGACGGTGATCCCATCAAACTTGATGAGAATAATGAGGATCCGATCACCTATATGGATGCAATGCAGAGACCTGATTTCGAGAAATGGCTTGAAGCCATGAAATCCGAAATGGAGTCCATGAAGGTCAACAATGTATGGACATTGGTTGACCCACCTGAAGGGGTTAAACCCATTGGGTGTAAATGGGTCTTCAAAAGAAAGAGGGGCGCAGACGGAAAGGTGGAGACCTATAAAGTCTGTCTGGTCGTCAAGGGGTATCGTCAACGTTATGGTATTGACTATGACGAGACGTTTTTCCCTGTGGCAATGCTCAAATCCATTCGGATAATGCTTGCAATAGCTACCCATCTGGATTATGAGATCTGGTAGATGGATGTAAAGACAGCTTTTCCGAATGGAGAGCTGACCGAAGAGGTGTATATGATACAACCTGAGGGGTTTACATCCACAGATGAGTCCAAGGTGTGCAAGCTTCAGAGATCCATTTATGGACTGAAGTAAGCTTCTCAAAGTTGGAACATGTGTTTTGATAAGGTGATCAAAATGTATGGCTTCATTAAGAATGGAGAAGAGCCCTGCATCTATAAATAGGCAAATGGTCCAGTTGTGGTATTCCTTATCTTGTACGTGGATGACATTCTCTTAATCGGGAATGACATCCTCGCACTACAGGGAATAAAAGTTTGGTTGTCATCACAGTTCTCCATGAAGGACTTGGATGAAGCATCCTACATCCTAAGGATGAAGATCTATAGGGATAGATCTAAAAGAATGCTTGGGTTATCCCAGTCCATGTACATAGATACTGTGCTGAAGAGGTTCAGCATGGAGAATTCCAAGAAGGGCTATCTACCGATAGGCCAAGGAATTTCTCTCTCTAAGAAGGATTGTCCGACAACTCCTGAAGAGAGAGAACGTATGAGTAGAGTCCCATATGATTCAGCCGTGGGATCTATCATGTACGCCATGACATGTACAAGACCAGATATGGCATACTCACTAGGAGTAGTGAGTAGATACCAATCTGATCCTGGAGAAAATCACTGAAAAGTGGTTAAAGCCATCCTTAAGTATTTGAGAAATACTAAGGATCAATGGTTGGTTTATGGCGAGTCAGATCTGAAACTTGTGGGGTTCACAGACTCTAGCTTTCAATCTGACCATGATGACAGCAGGAGCATGTCAGGTTATATCTTTACTCTGAATGATGGAGCCATCTGTTGGAAGAGTTTCAAGCAGTATACTGTGGCAGACTTTGTTTGTGATGCGGAGTACATCGCAGCATCGGATGCCGCGAAGGAAGCTGTGTGGCAGAAAAAATTCATCACTGAGCTCGGAGTAGCACCCTCCCTCGATGGTCCAGTCCAGCTCTACTGTGACAGTATTGGTGCCATAGCTCAGGCGAAGGAACCCAAAGCACATCAGCAGACGAAGCACATCTTGCGCCGCTTCCACCTGGTCCGAGAGATCATGGATTAAGGTGGCGTCGACCTTCAGAAGATCGACGGAAAGGAGAACCTAGCTGACCCCTTCACTAAAGCCCTGGCAATAAAGGAGTTCGACAACCACAAGTCGAAGATGGGTATTAGATACTGTACCGAGTGGCTTTAGGACAAGTGGGAGTTGTTGAAAAATATGTCCCAAAAAGTCAATCGTCAAACTGTTGACGGTTGAGTAACCAAGTATTGTAATTGATTTGTTAATAAATAAAATATATTTGGCATTTTCATCATAAGCTTTCATCTTCTAATGAACTCCATTGTTATGATGAAGTCCTTAGGACTATTTAGATTCGATAAAGAGAGAATTTATCGATTAGTTCTTAAAACTGTTCACGACCAAATGATAGGCTGTTAATAAGGACGACAGCTTCAATCGAGCATAGGTCGCTGTAGGCCATATGGGTTGGTTGTCCTCTTAACCAAAGAGTGTGGAGACACTGGTATGGCATACAGGTGAGATGTAAGGGTACATCGTCATTGAACGTGACCAACTCCAGAGTATTCTACTGTCGAGAATGTCTCTGATGGGATATAGGTATAAGTATCCCTTAGACCTGAGATCGCCTCAGTGACTTGCAAGCAACTCACTGTGCTTTGGTACTGGACTAACTGAATTTCTAATTCAGGGATGGAAGGCTTCTGGGCACAGTCAAGTACTTGCGAAGTCAGAGTGTGATCGAGATGGGATTGACCACTCCAAGAGTTGGAGAAGAATGAGTCGCTGTATTTCAATTTAGCAAAACCTTGACCAGGGTAATCCATCAGATGGATTTGATATTTTGAAATACAATGTGGACAACCTGATCAGAGTTGACAGTTGAACTCTGGGGTGTCCTATGATCATTTTAGTCAAGGAGATGAATTATATGAAAACTATATCCGCATGGGTTCTAAGGATGTTGTTCTACACATTCGACCTATCCGGTCGTCGGGTACCATTGCTAGATGGTCACTTCGATTGGTACAGAAATTTATTCCTGTGATACCGACTTAGGTTCAGACCTATGAGGTCACACACATTAGAATTCATGATCCGATCGGATGGTTGATCAACGATTAAGAATCATTCTAGGGTTAAATGATCAATACGATTGACATTTAACCCAGTGCAAGTATTGTAGGAGGATCGATTAGCAATTCGATTGCTAATTGGCTTAATTTGATTAAGTCAATGGGCTGAGATTAAGTCTAATTAAATATAATTTAATTAGATTTGATTTGGGCTTGATTGGATCAAGTCCAATTAGTTTATTGGATAAGCCAAGTGCAAGGAAAAACTAGTCCTAGTTCAACTAGGACTTGGATCAATCTAATTTCTAATTTGATTAAAAAATTAAATCAGATTTAAATCTAATTTAATTTGATTAAATTAGATTCTTAATTGGGTTAAGACCTATTTTAATTAGGTTGATCTAATTTTGATTTGATTTGGTTTGGAGAACCAAATTAAAACAAGACATAAGATAGAATCCTAGTAAGACTAGGATTCCACCTTGCGCCATATAAGCCTTCCCCACGTCCTCTCTCTTATTCAACGCCAATCTCCACTTATTTTGTGTGACAAAAGCCCTCTCCCAGGTCTCTCCCACGTTCACAAAAGGTTTCCTCTCTTCTTTCTTACATGGAAGGTGGTTTGGATCAAATCAAAAAGGAATAAGTTTGGATTTCGAATTCTATGAGATAGAGTTTTAGAAATCCAAAATTCTTTCAATTTTGCACCGAATTTATCCAAATTTTTTTTGAAATTTTTGTGACTTTTAGGATACACATTGTGCACCCTTTTCTGATGATCCATTTATGAAAATAAGGAGGAGGTGCTCAAGAGTTGGGCGCCCCTTAACTTGCCATGTTTGGATAAGCCTTGACTAGGTATTTGACCTAGACAAGGACTCCATCATATCTCTCTATATAAGATGAGTTTCTTTATGAAATTTTTAGAGAAGATATAGATTTGAGAGACCTTTGTGTCATCCAAAAATTAGAGAGAAATACCTTTGGGTCGTGGAGATATAAAAGATGCAAGTTAGGGTGTCTAGAGAGAAAAATGTGAAGAAGAAGAGGGTCTTCTTCTAAGGTTTTTTGTTTTCATATCTTTCCTCCCTCCATCTTGAGTTTTCTGAGAGTGTCTCAGATCTGAAACTCCTCCTTTTACTTTCTATCTTTGGAGGAGTTCAAATCAAGAAGAAGGAGGCACCTGATCAACCATCAAAGAAGGATCAGCGCAGTACTAGCATACTGTGCTGATTTCCTGAAGCAGGACTTCTGATCGAGATTCGTGGGCTCGTGTGGACGACTCCTAGAGGCCGGACGTGTGTGCAGCTTGCAACATCATCCTTAAGCCCAGATCAGTGAGGTTAGAGCATCTAACTTGCAAGGTAATAGATCTGATCTATTGTTTAATACATACATTAGATGTGGTATAGAAACATGTTGATATGATCAACATGTAGTTCATGCTATATTTATATATTTTAATTTCTGATTTAATGCTATATAATAATCATGTAATAGGATCTTAGATCTAGGAATTCTCTGATTTTAGAAAAAAAATTTTGATTTATTTTAGTCTTCCGTTGTATGATCTTGAAAAAGTTTCAAGATCTAACCCTGAAACCCTAGATCTGGTTCCTACAGTAAGTGATTTAAGCAAGGTGTAGAAATGAGATACAAAAATGTAAGAAAATAAAAAAATTTAGAAAGAAAGCAAGTAAGTACAGCACAAACAATCAAGATTTATAGTGATTCGGTGCCAACCTTGCACCTACATCCACTCTCCAAGCTCCTACTTAAGAATTTAAATCTACTAAAATGTATTCAACAAGAATACAATGTCGGTACCTCCGACTCTAGCTATCTCAAGCTAGAACACTTATTTTTCGGATACAAGCCAACCCAATACAATCCGATTTAAGATTCGAATCAATCTATCCAAGTTTTAAAACCCTTCCAAAACTAAAGATCAAGACAAAAATAGAGTATAAAAGTTAATGACAAAGAAATACAAGTTTAGCTCCTTTAATGAGCAAATAAAATTTTAAGTACACTTTACACAACAAGAAAGAAGCTTTTCTGATTTTTCTCAAGATTGTTGAAGATTTGAATGAGCTCTTGAGGGGTTGGTGAACTTGAAACGAAAGCTTCTTTTGCTTGAAGAGGGTATTTTGCTTAAGGTTGAAATGAATGCTTGAATCTCTTATATTTTTTCCTCTTTTAGGTACCTTTATATCTTCAATAGATGCTAGAAAAAAATCTAGACAGGTTTAGAGCCATTGGAGAGCTTTAAATGAGCATTAAATACGGTCAAAATGAGCTGAAAAACTAACCGTTATGGAGATTTTCCGTCACAAGGGTCGACTCATAGGGTCGTCCCCTGTACAGGAGTCGACCTAAGGGGTCGACTTCTGTGGCGTAGAATAGAAAATGATTGTTCTATATCTTTGACTTGTACAGACAATAGAGGTCGATCCTGAGATCGACCCCTGGCAAAGAGGTCGACTCATAGGGTCGTCCCCTATGGGTGTGCCAGTCAAAAATAGCGTGCCGTTCAACCTCTTTTGACACGGATCGACCTAAAGGTCGATCTTTTTCTTTAAACTTAATTTTTTCTCAAAATATACATCCAAAAAATATGAAATTACCTCCAATAGATCATAAATCTTCTATTTTTGCTCTTGAGACTTTTGAATCAGAACTTGATAAAATTATGATTTTACCCCTAAAATATAATAAATCTTTTTTCAAGTCAAAATCATTAGTAACCTCCTCAAATATTTTGTAATCATAAAAATTAATTCATGGAGCAACAATCTCTCCCTTTTTGATGATGACAAAATACTTGAGCAAAAGTAAAATATAACATATATAAATCATTGATTAAGAATTTTAAATTTATGAAGATGCATCACTTAAATATTATAACCAATTATTTGTATAAAATACATCATGAGTAGTTTGAACATCATGTGTAGTTTGAAGATTAGTTTAAAAATTACTTATAACATTATTTTCTTTGACAAATTTGCTTATTGTCCGATTTTATTTCTCTACTCCCCCTTTTTGACAACATTAATTAAGATCTTAAGGAGTTTTTAAAAAAAAATAAAAAAGACTCTCCCTCACTATAGCAATCATAAAGGATATTTTAATTTACTCATATAGAAGATATTACCATTCATCATATTTCATAGCACATATATGAGGTATTTTTCATATCACATAATTAAGATATTTCAATTGATGCCATTCATAAAATCAATTCAAATGACATTCATAGAAGTTAAAAGTATATATATATATATATATATATTCAAAATATGACTGAAGAGTTATCAGATACATAAGTGTCACAATACATAAGAATCAAGTCAAAATACATAGGCCATACAAAAGTCATGGATAACAACTATCCATGAGTTAATCAGCCGACAAATACAAAGACCATAAGTTAGATCCTAGATATAAAAGACTAACTATGCTAGATCTAATAAATATCATGGCTAGAGGTGTCAGAATCAGAAGAGTCAGAGATATGATGAGGAGACTTAGGATCAAAACCATGGGCACATCCTCGACCACATCTGCCTCGGCCACAGGTAAAAGTACCGACATGAGCAGAAGGACGAGAAGATCCTGGAGCCTAAAAAGATATGGACTCAGCTAGGAGAACAAGTCTGATGGTGTTCAATTGTTCCAAAGCTCTCAACATAGACTGCATCAGGGTACCAATCTGAGTAGAGACAGTCTCACTGGAGTCCCTGATTTCTCTCCTCAAAAAATCAAAGCCACTCTCCTAAACTCCTCGAAGCCTAGCCACCTTTACAGACAAGATGGAGATCTCCGTGATATCCTTTTACGGTTGGAGATGGGCTAAGGCTAATACCTGCCTCTGCAAGTCTAAAACTCTGTCCATCAGTCTCAGAATATATCCCTCAAGCTCCTCAAGTTGTGTGGACTGAGCTGTAAGTATTTGAAAGATAGTAGAGATATGAGGGATCATAGTCTGATCTGAAATAGCCTGAGATGACGTCCTCTAAGTAAAATCTGAGGTGGCAAACTACTGGGATAAGATAGAAGCAACCTGCTGAAAAATCAACTGAATCTGATCATCTGCAAGTCTGATCACTGAAGGATCTACTCTGCTCCCTGACTGTGGTATAGAAGTATCCCTCCTCACTGACTCTGAGGGACCAGCCTCGTGATCAGACACGAACTGAATATCAGGAGATGCTCTGTGATCATGAGAAGGTGAAGACGGTCCCTCCTCCTCTGCTCTCTCCTCAACACCCTTCGACCAACTGCCATCAGTCTTTGAAAAATTCATGCAGTGTAGTGTATGGCGGTTGATGGTGTCAGAATGTGATAATCTGATGACTGTTTTTCCCTCAAAATAGACTCTGAACCTCCTAAAGACTAGGGTGAATGCCATACCATAAGGCAGGTGAGTCTTAGACCTATTTAGAGTCTCTCTCATGGCCTCAATCATCAGAGTAGGAAGGTTCAAGGGGGTCTCGGTGATCACATGGTACATGATACATATATTCCTACCAAATAAGAGGTCATGCTTGCCACTCCTAGGGACAAAAAGTTTGGTCACCATGTGATGCAAAAGTCTCATTTCTCCTGAAAGTATCCTTGCTTCTAATTTATTTAAATTTTTAGTAAATACTCTCCCTAAAATAACACTTAGTCCCTCTTCTTTAATTGGGAGATCCATATGAGTATAACCTTCACAAGATAAGTGCAAGATTTGTCCCAAATACAATGGATCAAGAATAATTTTAATACCTTTCACTAAAGACTTTACTATTCCATTGTAGTAACTTAAATTTGAATAGAACTCTCTGACCAAATTAACATAAGTATTTTCCTTCAATAGACAATAAAACTTTCATCCTTGACTTTTAATATTTGATCCAATTAAGAACCCCTCTTTTTCAAAAAATTTAAAATCTATGTTCTTCTCGGGTTCTACTTTTCGATCGGAGAGTGGTACCTTGCTTGGACTAAGTGGAGACTGTGAAGAAGCTGGAGTAGGACCTGAAACTGGGGTTGGAGTAGGAGAGGGCTCAGCTGCCATTCTTTTTCTATGTATTTTCTCCTCTAACCCACGAGCAGACTTTCTTTTCTATGGTAGCTTCAATTTAGAAGTCATTTCGGACAAGAGAGACTTGCAAACAGCTTAGAAAATCTAATGAGAGGTAAAGTGGAAAGGATTTTAGAGAAAAAATAAAGATTTTAGGGAGATAGACCGTCGGTTTGGAGAAGAGGGTTTGAAGCTGGGGTAAGCTTGATCCACCCAAACAAATAAGAAAAAGAAAAGAGATTTAGTTTCTAAAAGGGTGATTTGAAGGGGGAAATCCGGTGGGAAGAGGGATTTTAAGAGAATTTTTTGCGGTTGAGAGAGTGGAGAGGGAGGGGATTTTTGTTCGGTGGGAAGAGAAATACGAAAGGCAAAGGGTCGGTCTCTTAACTAACGGAGATTTTCCAATAAAACAGTGTCCGATGGGTTTTAATGAAAACTACAAGTTCACCCTAGGATCGACCTCAGAGATCGACTCATGGCTAAAAAAATTTAAAAAAATAATAAAAAAATTTAAAAAAAATTAAAACTTGAGGGAATGGTGTCTATTTAAGAGATTGATCATATGAAAGATAGTTTTGAGCTTTTAAGAAAGGAGAGATAAGAATTGAGCTCAAAATTTGGTTCAATAAATTTTTAACAAAAAAAATTTGGAATCAGAAAGATACTTAAACTGATGAATCAAGGATTTCTAGTTCTCTCCTAATTTTACAAAATCTATCTTCACTTAAGGCCTTGGTAAAAATGTCAGTCAATTATTTTCAGTACATACATAATCAAGAATTATATCATTATTTTGGACATGTTCTCTTATGAAATGATGTCTAATTTCAATATATTTTGATCTAGAGTGCTGAATTGAATTTTTAGTTAGATTAATAGTACTAGTGTTATCACATCTTATGAGAGTTTCATTAAGTTTGATGCCAAAGTCCTCAAGTTGTTGCTTAATCCACAAGATTTGAGCACAGTAATTTTTGGCTGCAATATATTCGACCTCGACTGTAGACAGTGCCAACCAAATTTTGCTTCTTGCTAAATCAAGAGATTAAGTTAACTCCTAAAAATTGATAAATTTTACTAGTACTTTTTCTATCTAATCTACATCCAGCAAAATCGGCATCTGAATATCCTATTAAGTCAATTGATGAGTCCTTAGAATACCATAATCCTAGAGTTTGTATACTTTTTAAATATTTAAAAAAAAATTTAACTGTATTTAAATGTGATTCTTTTGGATTTGATTGAAAGCGTGCATATAGACAAATACTAAACATAATATCTGATCTACTAACAGTTAAATACAATAAAAAATCAATCATGCCTCTATAAAGTTTTGAATCTATATTTTTACCTCCTTCATCCTTGTCAAGCTTACATGATGGGCTCATGGGGGTACCAATTGCTTTAGAGGCCTCCATTCCAAATCTTTTGAGTAGTTCTCTTGTGTACTTACTTTGGGTGATGGAGATCCTTTCCTTTGTTTGTTTGATTTGGAGTCCGATAAAGAATGTAAGTTCTCCCATCATGCTCATCTCGAACTCTACCTGCATGAGCATAGTAAAATCTTTACAAAGAGTTTCATTAATAGATCCAAATATAATGTCATCAATATATATTTGTATAACTAAGATATCATCATGATTTCTTTTAATGAAAAGGGTTGTATCTACATTTTTTTTTGAAAAATCATTATTAAGCAAGAATTTACTTAATCTTTCATACCAAACCCTAGGTGCTTGTTTTAAACTATATAATACTTTATTTAATTTGAAAATATGATTAAGAAAAGTATGATTTTCAAAATCAGAGGGTTGTTCTACATATACTTCTTCAGTAATATAACCATTTAGAAAAGCACTTTTGACATCTATTTGGAATAACTTAAAATTCATAAAGCATGCATATGCAAGTAAAAGCCTAATTACTTCTAATCTAGCAACAGGTGTAAAGGTTTCATCAAAATCAAATTTTTTTTCTTAATTATAACATTTTGCAACCAATCTTGCTTTATTCTTAATTACATTTTCATGTTCATCCAATTTATTCCTATATACCCATTTTGTGCCAATTACTGGATAATTTTTAGGTCTTGATACTAAAGTCCATACATTATTTCTTTTGAATTGAATAAGTTCTTCTTGCATTGTATTTATCCAATTATAATCTTTTCAGCTTCATCTATGGTTTTAGGTTCAAAATGAGAAACAAATACAAAATGATTGTATGCATCTCAAAGTGAAGAATGAGTTCTTACTCTATGTGTAGGATCATCAATGATTAATTCTTTTGGATGATTGTGATTATACCTCCATTCTTTGGGTAGATCATTTGTATCTTGAGGTTGTTCTTGTTGTTCTTCACCTTCATCCTCTTGTTTGTTTTCATGTTCTTCTTCATTTTGAATTGTTGAGTCTTTTAGGGTGAGCTCCTTCATCCTTTTTATAAGACGATCTGCATCATCAATATCTTCACTCTTCCTTGAAGGAAGATCATTAATCTCATAAAAAATATCATGTATTGACTCCTCTACTACTAAAGTTCTTTTGTTGAAAACTCTAAAAGCTTTGCTAGAAGAGGAGTAACTAAGAAAAATAGCTTCATCGGATTTTGTATCCAATTTTCCTAATCTCTCTTTACCATTGTTCAAAACAAAACATCAACAACTAAAAACATAAAAAAATACAATGTTTGGTTTTCTTTCCAAAGCTCATAGGGTGTTTTCTTTAAAATTAGTTTAATTAAAGCATGATTTAAAATTTAACATGTCGTGTTAATTGCTTCTGCCCAAAAGTACCTTGAGAGGTTGCTTTCACATAGTATGGTACGAGCCATTTTTTCAAAGATTTTATTTTTTTTTCTACTATCCCATTTTGTTGGTGTCCTAGGTGCTGAAAAGTTGTGGTCAATGCCTTTTTCATCATAAAATTTTTCAAAATCTTGATTTTCAAATTCGGTTCCATGATCACTTCGAATATTTTGAATTGAAAAATCTTTTTCATTAGTAACTTTTCGATAAAATATTAAGAACACATGAAAAATTTCATCCTTATATGCCAAAAAGAAAACCTATGTAAAATAAGAGAAATCATCAATAATTACAAAGTCATATCATTTTTCACCTAAATTAGTAGTTCTAGTGGATCCAAATAAATCCATATGCAATAATTCTAATGGCCTAGAAGTTGAAACAATATTTTTAGATTTGAATGAGACTTTTGTTTGTTTACCTAGTTGGCATGTATTACAAATTCTATCCTTTTCAAAATTTAATTTAGGTAAACCGGTAATCAATTCCTTTTTAATAAGTTTGGAAAGTAAATGCATGCTAATATGTGCAAGCCTATGGTACCAAAGCCAATTAGTCTCATTAATTTTGGCATTCAAGGCTACTAGGTATTGCATGTTTATCTTGGAGAGATCATTCAAATCTACCATATAAACATTACCATGTCTATGCCCAACAAATTTAATGCCTTCATCATTGGGACTAGTTACTATGCATAATGAAGATTCAAAAATAACTTTGTACTCTTTGTTATAAAATTGATTAATGTTTAATAGATTATGTTTCAAACCATCTACTAATAAGATATTTTCAATATACTTGAAGGAAGTGATATCAATATTACCTATACCGATAATTTTTTCTTTATTATTATCTCCAAAGGTGACTATCCCTCCATCTTTTGCATCAAGTATGATGAATTGGGATTCATCACCGGTCATATGTCTTGAGCACCCGCTATCAAGATATCATTTTCGATTTGTTCCTTGGGATACAAGACACACCTACATACAAAAATCAAGCTTTGACTTTAGGTATCCAAATTTTTTTGGGTCCTTTTCGGTTAGTCACAATAGTTCCTTTTGAAATCCATATTTTCTTCAAATTAAAATTTTCAGATTTGCTAGAGAAATATGTATAGGATTTGTGTCCTATTTTACCACATTTAAAGTAAGTAATATTTAAAAACTTATTACTTGATGAGTTTATAAAGATATTTTTTTTAAATTTTTATTTCTTTAAAGGGTTGTAGCCAAAACCGACTTTATCATAAACAGCCTTTTAATTATCAAGTATCATTTGAAGTTTATTTGAACTTAGAGTAAACTTTTCTATCATAGATTTTAACTTAGCAATTTTATTTTTCAAGTTCAGATTTTTTTATGTCAAGATCAATTTTTTATTTAAAATAATCTCATTTTTTTTAGTAAAGATTGATTCTTTAATTTCAATTCTTTGTTCTTTACCTCTAACTTCTTTAGATCATCAACTAGGTCAAAAAATGCTTCTTAAAGTTTTTTAAAAGTAAAGTCATTAGGAGTTTCAACGTTTACCTTATTTTCATGTGCCATAAGGTACAAGTTGGTTTCTTTATATGAATCTTCTTCTTTGGAGCTTGACTCATCACTATCACTCCATATAGCCATCATAGCCTTTTTCTTGTACTTCTTGGAGCCCTTCTTAAGTTGTGAACATTCAGACCTAAAGTGCTCTAGCTTCTTACATTCATAATAAATAAGGAGCTGCTCCTTATCCTTCTCCTTGCTATACTCTCCTTTTGTAGGTGGCCTCTTCCTCATCTCTTACTTTTTTTTTCAAAAATCTTTTAAATTTTCTAGTAATGAGGGCTATTTCTTCATCTTGCTCTTCATTTTCTGTTTCATCGAATTTTTTATCGAGTTGAGTAGTGGATTTGAAGGCGATTGTCCTCTTCTTCTTGACATCTTCTTCTTGATGTTGTTTCATGCTTAGCTCGTGTGTCATTAACGATCCTAGAAGCTCCTCCAAGGATAAAGCATTCAGATCTTTGGTTTCTTGGATTGCGGTCACTTTGGCCTCCCAAGTCCTTGTTAAAGACCTAAGAATCTTTCTCACAGGATCGCTGTTAGAATAAGACTTATCAAGATTTTTTAGATCATTAATAATATCCGTAAAATGAGTAAATATTTCAGTTATTGATTCATCATGCTCCATTTTAAAGAGTTCATATTTGTGCACAAGCATGTTAATTTTTGATTTCTTAACTTGATTAGTGCCTTCATGTGTTACTTCTAATCTATCTCATATTTTTTTAGCCGATATGCATGTTGAAATATGATTAAATTCATTAGCATCTAAAGTACAATATAAAATATTCATGGCTTTAGCATTGAGTTGAGCTATTTTCTTGTCAACCTCATTCTATTTTCTTTCGAATTTGGTTGATTCTACACCATCAATTATCTTAGTGGGTGTATGTGGTCTATTAACTATGATACTCTACATATCATGTCAAGTGCTTGAATAAAAATTTTAATTCGAGCTTTTCAATAGGTGTAGTTTGATCCATTGAAAAGTGAAGGTCGATTTGTGGACTGTCCCTCAGCTAGTGAAGCATCAACTTGAGTTGCCATAGATCTTTAGCTCTTTGATGGTTAAATCAAAGTAGAGCTAGAGCATCGAGCTCTGATACCACTTGTTATCTAACTATGCAACCCAAAAAGGGGGGTGAATTGAGTTTTTAAAATTTTAAAGTTAATTTAGAACCATAAGGATTAAATAATAATAAGCAAGTTATATGTAGTAAGTGATTTAAGCAAGGTATAGAAATGAGATGCAAGAATGTAAGAAAATAAAAAAATTTAGAAAGAGAGCAAGTAAGCACAACACAAACAATCAAGATTTATAGTGATTCAGTGTCAATCTTGCACCTACATCTACTCTTTAAGCTCCTACTTGAGAATTTAAATCCACTAAAACATATTCAATAAGAATACAACGTCGGTACCTCCAACTCTAGCTATCCCAAGCTAGAACATTTATTTTTTGAGTACAAGTCAATCCAATATAATTCGATTCAAGGTTCGGATTAATCTATCTAAGTTTTGAAACCCTTTCAAAACTAAAGATCAAGATAAAAATAGAGTATAAGAGTTAATGACAAAGAAATACAAGTTTAGCTCCTTTAATGAGCAAATAAAACTTTAAATATACTTTACACAATAAGGAAGAAGTTTTTTTTATTTTTTTTAAAGTTGTTGAAGACTTGAATGAGCTCTTGAGGAGTTGGTGAACTTAAAATGAAAGCTTCTTTTGCTTGAAGAGAGCTTTTTGTTTAAGGCTGAAATGAATGCTTGAATCTCTTATGTTTTTTTCTCCTTTAGGTGCCTTTATATCTTCAATAGATGTTAGAGAAAAATCTAGACAGATTTTTAGAGCTGTTGGAGAACTTTAAATGAGTATTAAATACAGTCAAAATGAGCTGAAAAATTAACCATTACAGAGATTTTTCATCACAGGGGTCGACTTATAGAGTCATCCCCTGCACAGGGATCGACTCCTGTGGCGCAGAACAGAAAATGACTATTCTGTATCTTTGGCTTGCACAGACAATAAAGATCGATCCTGAGATCGACCCCTGGCACAGGGATCGACTCATAGGATTGTCTCCTTTGGGTGTGCCAGCCAAAAAGAGCGTGCCGTTTAGTTCCTTTTGACAGGGGTCGACTTAGGGGTCGACCCTTTTCTTTAAACTTGATTTTTTCTCAAAATATACATCCAAAAAATATGAAATTACCTCCAATAGATCACAAATCTTCTGTTCTTGCTCTTGAGACTTTCGAATCAGAACTTGATAAAATTATGATTTTACTTCTGAAATACAATAAATCTTTTTTCAAGCTAAAATCATTAGTAACCCCCTCAAATATTTTGTAATCATCAAAATTAATTCATGAAGTAACATCATTCAATATCCAATGAGGTATATATGAAGTACTTACGAGGAGAGCAAATGCAGGATTAAGAGATGGAGAAAATTCTCAAACTATGGCTTTAAATGACAGAAAATATTCTTGTGAAAAGTTGAGTATTTATAGATATCTTTGTTCACATGTTTTAGCTGTGTGTCAAAAAATTGCTGTACATTTTAGTGAGTTTATAGATGATGCATACACAGTTGTGGCATACATGAATGCTTAGAATGGTAAATTTTATCCATTACCACATGAAGACTATTGGATGTCCACACCTTGTATACATGTATTCCTGATCATCATCGTTTGAGACCTAAGCAGAAAGGCAGGCCAAAGTCAACAAGGCTACAAAATGAGATAGATGATAGGCAAATGAGAAACAAAAATCATTATGGCATTTGAAGAGAACATGGTCATGATCGTCATCATTGTCTTAGGTTACTTCCACACACATCAACTTTAAATAATGAAAGATATTAAAGAGTTATGTTATATTTCATGTATTTTTAGAGTTATGTATTATTTTATGTAATTTCGATAGTTGAACTGTTGTATAATCTATGTTTCAAATTGTGTATTAGCCTCTCCATTGCTCTATGTATAATTGCAGAGTTATATTTATCATGAAATAAATTAGTATCATATTTCTCATGCTCTAATACACTTGGGATGTATGTTATTGTTTTAAAGTCATTAGTGTGCTATGACTTATGAGAGATGGCATCTGGGCCCTCAAGACTGCAGTATTCTTACATTACAGAAGAGTCATTGCTCACAAGCCATCATAGATGGTAATGTAAGTATTATATTCTTACTATTTATATTTTTATTAAAAAAAATTTTGTTTGAGAGATACACATTATCTAATTATTCTATCTTATTGCAGGAACCTAGACACCTCTGATTACGATGAGCTGATGCTGACATATGGAGGACGGAGGGCATCCCAGATAGAGTTTTAGATTATTTATGATATTTGAAGTTTTATGGAGTTTAACAGATTGGACACATACAGATGGATGTTGGTCTTATTATTGCTTTACTTAAGAGATGACGTCCAAAGATACACATATTTCATCTTCCATTCGATGAGTCGACTATCACGTTACAGGATGTTAGTGTCCTCATCAGACTATCAGTTGATGGTGAGGCAGTTACAAGAGCTGATCCTACTCTTGACATTCTAGAGTGGCAAGATATGTGCTATCGATTATTAGGATTTCAGTATGATGCATAGTTTTTTGATCATTCATGATTGAGGATATAGTATTTGGATGATCATTATCGATATTTTCACATTGGAAATGATGCACTAAAGGAGATGGTGCGACAGTATGTCAGAAATATAAATTATTAGAGGTAAAGTTGATGTTATTACTATTATTAGAGTATTTAGATTTTACTCGTAGGCTTAGTTGGGGCAATGCAGTACTAGCTTGTCTGTATAGGGCTATATGTCGGGGTTCTGCGATAGTACAGTTAGAGATCGGAGGTTATCTTATGTTATTGCAGGTATGAGAAATATAAATTTTAATTTTCTATGTTGTATTATAATTCTAATTGGACATATCATATATGATTATTTTTGAATTGGTAGATTTGGACATGGGAGAGGATGCCGACTATCAGTCCCTTACAGAGACAGTTGCTTGACATGCCTCCAGAGCAGCATGATCCCAATATTCCATTCAGATTAGATGCACCTTAGGGATATAGGTATACAAATATTAATTTTATTACTTATAAAATTTAATTATCGATAAAATTTAATTAATGTGAATATATTGTCGAGCAGATGGAACGTTGCATTCGACGTTCACCATGTGTCGACAAAGGTGGCACGAGTTTATAGAGATCAGTTGGATCCATTAACTGATACATGTAGACTGGTAATTTTAATTTATATACACATAAATTTGTAGTATTCATAGTCTATTGAAAAATGAGCTTACTAATCCGACTTTATGTTTAACTCTATCAGTTTTTGTGGAAGCCATACACAGATCATGTATTATCCATATTACCATAGAGTTGCACGGATGGACTTAATATATAGATTGCTAAGGTGTCACTTATTTATTTTGATGCAGTCTTTATTTGCGATTGATGAGGATAAACAGATCCGAATACTGCAGGAGATGGAGAGATCATGTTTAGGGACATCGATGATGATTGGAGCATCTTATGCATCAGATATGAGATATACACCATCACCACATGCTCCAGATATGCCAGCACCATATATTCCACAGATGTCATTGCCACATGCTGCACATATGCCACCATTTTTTGATCCACAGATGCTAGGGCATTCGTCTTCCTACATGCCCTAGATGACAGCATCGGGACTGAGTTGGCATCATAATTTTTCATCTGAATAGTCTGATTTTTTTGTTTCAGACCCATCATTGAATTTATATGAGGGAGTTGAGGGGGTCACTCAGCTCGTAGATACTCCAGCAGCACCTGTTATTCCGGATATGCATGTTCAGGAGACGCCACTGTTATAGGGGAGGGACCATCACAAGTGACACAGGAGCAAGAGTAGGAGTGATCATTAAGGACCTTTGTGAGAAGGTACAAGCGGCCATAGGCACTACGACATCCTTGTGGAACTTAGTATTTTTTGAATTTGTAGTACTGTAGAATTTTTTTGTAAACTGTATACTTTTGTTCTACTTATATTATTTATTATTATTTCTATCGGAGTTATAGATATCTTGCTTGTTTAATCCAAGTATTAGGATGCTATATGGTTTGTCATGATTTTCACATGTATCTCGAAAAGAAGTTGAGAAAGAAAGTGTCACATTAAAAGGGCTATCTAGATTTTGAAAATAATATCATGCATAAAAAAATTATACATAATAATAAGAAAATATAAAATTTTTTACCCATTTATCGTTATTTTTAAAATAATTTATCAAAAATATATCACGTATCTAAAAAAATTGGTTTAAAAAATAAAAATAAAATATATCATGAACCGAAGGTTAAGATCAGCAAAAAAAAATTATCTTAGAAATATCATTTGGATATATGCCACTACTTTTTAATCCACAAATGCCAAGGACTTTATTTTTCTACATGTCTCAGATGATAGCACCGTGTCCAAGTTGGCATCATGACTCTTCATTTGAGTGGTCTAATTTTTTTGTTATGAATCCATCATTGAATGCAGATGAGAAGGTTGAGGGGGTCATTCAGCTTACAGATGATCCAACAGGACTTATTATGTATGTTCAGGAGATATCCACTAATATAAGAGAGGGGCCATCATAGGTGATACAGAAGCAAGAGTAATCGTTGAGGACCTTCTCAATAATTACGGGCACAACGACATCCGTATAGGACTTAGTATTTTTTATTTATAATATTGTGAGATTTTTTTGTAAACTATATATTTTTATTATATTTTATATTATTAATTATTTTATTATTTTATTTGTTTAATTTCAAGTGTTAGGTTGCGATATAGTTTGTCATGATCTTCGAAAACAAGTTGAAAAAAAATTCATATTAAAAAATTATTTAAATTAATTTAAAATTATGCATAAAAAATATAAATAATAATAAAAAAATACTGTATCTAAAAAAAATTATGTAAAACATATAAATAAAAAAAATTTATAAATTTAAAAATATCATAAAAAATGATATTTTTAAAAATACTATTTTGGATGGTATTTCTAAAAATATTATTTTAAATAATGATTTATAAAAATATAAATAAAAAATTATAAATTTAAAAATACCATCCTGAGTAGCATTTTTTCTATTTTTTTCCTATTGAACGGCATTTTTCTTGTGTCCAGGTGGATGCTGATTCGGATGAAAAAATATCATTTCAAATGATATTTTTTTAAGATAATATTATTTAAAATAATATTTTATAAAATTTATATTATTTTAATAAATAAATTGATATACATATTAAATTGATAAAAAAAATTTAAATCGAATTAGTACGCAAAGGACTCGTTGAATTACCATGTGATTCACCTTTTAAGAAGCTATCAATGCCGCCCTCCTCGAAAATGACGTCTATGTACCATTTAACCAAAACAAAGATTTCAGACTTTGTTCACACATATTGCAATGTCACCTTGAGTACTCCCACCAGAAGGACTTGTTAACGGCCGTCCGACTCCATGGTTGTTGCTGCTCCGTTCCGCTGACACGCCCAACCAATACGCTCGGATCCGGGCGTGCATGAGAGAGAGGAAGAGGAAGCAGTTGGAGTTCACGAGACAACGCTGAAAGGTGGCGCTGCCTCTCCCGGTGGGAAAACACCCGACCACCTTCCTCCCACTCTTTCTCTTGACTCGCCTCCCAAAAAGCCACCAACACCTCTTCCCCACCCAAAGGCTTAGCCTTCTCTCTTTCCCTCCATATGTAAGCATTGGAGAGATTCCCAGCATCCCCCTCGCCGTTTGGTCTCCCTCTCACTCACCGCCCAGCCTGCTGCAAAAGGCTAGCTCTCCATTTCCCAAAGCTCCCTCATTTCTCTTCTGCCATCCTATAGATAGCTCCTCTCAGCTAGTAGAACCTATTATTTATAGGCTAGGGACCTAATCTCTTCCTGTCGAGTTCCGGGCCCAAGTATAACTCCGTAACTCGGCTGCTGACTACCATGCACACGAACATGCCCTTTTTCACGTTAACATTTTTGGCTGGTTTCTTTGTTTGCTTTCCTACGAATTCCCACAGAATCTCCAGGTGATTAGAATGGATTTCGTGCCATCATTTATGTCCCTAGGGGAAGCATGCTTCAGCGCTTGCGCACTCATCCACCCTAAGACTGTTTTTAAATTATTCGCTGTGTACTGGTTAGTGTGTGTGATTTCCAAGAATTAATAGCCTTTGTTCTGCTTGATTTAGTCCGATTAGATGAAAGAAAGTATTTGGTGGGTGTGAACAGAAGCATACATAAGTTGAATTAATTGATATATCCTTCGTTATCCCTTTTCTATTCCTCCTTTGTAGCCTATCATTCTATACATGCACAATACATTGAAATACTTCCACAATGCCAAGTTGACAATCAGGATTACCAAGTATAGCAGTGATATCCATAAGTATGTTAAGTCACATGATAATCACCAATATAATCAACCGAATGGATCACTGCAAATACTGCATACATAATTACTTTTCCTATAAACAGTCGAATGTATGCCATAAGTAGAAGAAAAGAGACCAAGGTCCTATCAAATCAAATAACACAACGGAAGAATTTATATCATCAATTTCCGAGGGGATAAAAGCCTACTCATTATGAGCTCCAAAGTCCAATCCAGAAGTAACCCATAGTCATTGGCCATTGCCCCCAGATCCAAAACCCAATTCCGTAATAATCTCCCACCCCAACTGCTGCCCACCCCATTCAATGCCCCTCGGCAGCTCCCGGCCATGATTTCAGAGCTCGCCAGCGCCAGAAACCACACGCATGCCGAGCTCCAACCCACCCCGCTCTCCCCTCTCACGTTTCTTGACCCCACTACATGACAAATAGATATCACACTGTCAACCCCACCCCCACCACCCTTCATGCATGCATAAAAGAGGCCACCCCTCAGAAAAACCCTACTTCACATCAAGCTCCTCCCCTTGGTTCTCTATAGCTTTCTCTAGCCATGGAGGAATGCAAGGGATCGGCATCGGCCTCGTCGCCGTCGTTGTTGGGCTCTCGGTGGAGTCCGACCAAGGAGCAGATTGCGATGCTGGAGGGGTTCTACCGGCAGGGAATGCGGACGCCGAGCGCGGAGCAGATACAGCAGATAACCGGCATGCTGAGGGAGTACGGGAGTATCGAGGGGAAGAATGTGTTCTACTGGTTTCAGAACCACAAGGCTCGGCAGCGGCAGAAGCAGAAGGAGGAGAGCTTTGCCTACTATAGCCGACACCTCCACCTCCCGGCACCGCAGGCACCGGCCCTCTCACCACCTCCTCCACCAACTTGCACCAATGGTGAGCCTCTTGGGCTGTCTTTGATTGAAGTTGGCTAATTATTTTTTGAAGGGTTTGAGGCCAGTGATCCATCCTTTCTTTTTATTTGCTTGAGATAGGTTTTTTCTTTTTTTGGTTCTTGTTTTTCCTCCCACACTTAAAAACTGTATTTATCATGCAGGTTGTCATTATGGTTCCATTTATATTGGTTATGTTTCCGATCTTATCTATACAGTGTAGTATTTAATGCATCATTTTTGCTTAAGCTGGAAGTATAATTAATGATCTTTTACTTGTTTGCGTGCATAAGAGATCGTGCTTAATGGACTTCTCTTTCCTTGTGTAATTTCAGAAATTTACTTTTACCTTTCTGTTTGCTTCTTTGTTCATAATACTTTCTTTCTAGTTTTGGGTCTGATGCTTCTCCTGCTTTGCTACCATTCTCATGCATTTGCTTATGTTTTAACTACCCTTCAGTAACTCCCATTTTTTTTTTTTTTTTTTAAAAAAAACACCAGCCATCTGTCTTCTTGTTCCCTTAGCGGTTACTTTTTATTTGCACCAGATTGAACAACTATCCTATAATATTCTCAGCCGTCCACCAGACTTCTCCCTCAATTCTTCCCCTTCATTTTTCGTGTATATTTTTAGATTACAGCTGATCTCCTACTTTTATCTCTAGTAGCTCTTATATTAATTTTCTACGCAAGTTATTATTGTTTTTTCTTTTATACACTTGGATTAAAAAAAATTGTACTACCGATTAACTTTTGCATTGTTGTGTAACTGTTGGAACTACGTTAAAGTTTACAAATAAAAACTACATTATTTCTCCCTCTCTCTCTCTCTCATCATCACCCTTTTTTTTTTTGAAACATATCTCTTTCTCTCTCTCTCATCGTATCATCTATTGGATGGTGTTGTGGCCCATCTTTCATGCAGTTGTTCGCGGCCCATATTACTCTACAGTACCACAGGTTGGTGGAGTTGGTTGCCACCAACCACAGTTCCCTAGCATTTTCTTACCCAGAGCTATGAACATGAATCCAAGACCAGAGTTTCAAGTGAGCCAAGAGAGAAGTCCACAGGCATGCAGCAACTCACCTCATCGAGCTTACCATTATGATCATCATGCCACTGGAACGGACCGCAGTGATGTTGGTCATGCCAACCTGAACGGCCCCCATGAGACGCTGCAGCTGTTCCCGTTGCAACCCACCGGGATCTGGGAGGAGAGATCATCCGGAAGTCTAAACACTGCCTCAGCAGGGTCCGAGAGCGTGGACGATGGAGAAGAAGAAGTAGGTGGTGAGAACCAACCACCCTTCGATTTCTTCAGTGCTCCAAAGAAGCCATACTAAGAAAACCAAAGTGCTGGGTGTTCCAAAAAAAAGCAAAGCATTGAACGTTTGTTGTTTGGATCTCATCTCCTTTACCTTTTATGTTTTGCTTCTTCTTTGTCTTTTAGGCCATGGTGAATAAATGGATGTATAAAGAGATTGGAGGGAACAAGGAATGGTTTGTTTTGTCGGCTTTGTACTCAGTTTTAGGAAATGTGGTCAAACGCACAGGAATGGTGATGTTGATCGGTTTTATTTTTCTTCTTTTATGTCCTATGTTTGTGAACACAGGATTGGGAGAGTGTGGGTCATGAACCTGAGGTCGCGTTTTTGGACTGAAACGTGAAATTGCTTGAAAACGAAGTGGGTTCGTGTGAGGTATTTATGATTTGGAAATCGTACGATTGATATTCACAAATATGGGCTCTGGATTCTTTGGAACCTCTAAGTTATAGCTCAGTATCACGGTGATTATGGTGAGTACCTCGGATCAGTACTATATTATAAGATATTTTAAGTTTTTAGATCATCAACACGACTGTTGACCGCCATACGAATTGAAAAGTCCATTTCCATGCTGAGTTGAGGCATTCCCGAAGTTTGATCTATATATGAATTGCTCAGCCGACTTATCTCTTCAACGTATATGACAGCTGTCTATTTCGAATAGATGGGGGTTGAATTATCTCGCCCAATTTAGTATATCCAACAGTCCGATAATCTCGGGATCATGCAATCTTACAGCTAATAACTCAGCTGTCCGACATCCTTCTACATAAACAACTAGAGCCCCGAGGACCCAAATAAGTCCAATCAAACCTCTCTCAGAGAATCCGTTGCTGTTTTTTTATTTTTTGCTTTTTTGACTTGAGCATTGGAAGGTCTTCGCTGGAGCTACAACCTTCGATTAGGACTTATTTTGCAGGTCACTCCAGCACTGGCATCCCTACACGAGAACCAGGTGTCCGTCATCCGATCTCAACCGATTTAAACCGCAACAGATAGAGAAAGGATCTACATTCACATTCATGGCTCCAAGACGGGCATCTTTCGGGCTTTTCAATGCTGTCGCTTTCCGACAAGCGATCAACCAAGCTGACAATTAAATTCAACCGCTGGCATCGAAAATTCCTCTGTCGGTTCAACCGGTCGTCCCACCATCAGTTCAATCGGTCCAGTCAACGTCAGTCACGGTCGACCAATTCGATCAACTCTTCTAGCAAGTTCAACATCTAACGACCGCGATCCATGCAGTCTAGATCTTTCTCGTGCCCTTTTAAGTGGTGCTACAGCCTTCCTAAGCTGTACCTACATCTCCTACAATGGTGTGTCATATAATTTCTTTGGTGGTGTCGCTTGTGCCTTTTGCAGCGGCGCCTCTGTTGAATCCTACTTTGACTATGACTCCGTAGCCACCACCTCAACTAGAGCCGTAGATGCTTTCTTAAAGTCCGAAGAGGAGGTAGACTCATTAAAGTCGCCTTAGGGCCCAACAATCGGTCAGGCGACGATCTCCAAGCCCATAATCGAGCCACGACTCAACCCCCAGATGTCGATCTCCTCTACGCTCTGAGGCTGATACTGTCCATGAAGTTGATTTTGAAAGACGATTTCAGGAGTTCGACTAGCAGTTGGGCCAGAAAATAGAAAAGACCCTCAACAATAATGGCTCCTCGATGCTGCCTTACGAAGGATATAACAGCCAGCCGCCCTTCATCTCGAGGATTGTGCAGAAACCACTCCCTTTGTACTTCAAATTGCCTTAGCTGGAGATCTACGACAAGACCACCGACTCCGTCGATCATGTGAAGACATTCAAAGTGGCCATGCTCCTTTGGGGAGCAGCAGATGTAATCCTCTATCGAATGTTCTCTCTAACCCTTAAGGGGGCTGCTCGATAGTGGTACTCGATTTTGAGACTGACGTCTATCCATTCCTTTAAGGACTTGTATCGATCTTTCATCGATCATTTCATCAGCAGTCGGTGACAATAGAAGCAGTTCGACTATCTCCATACCATCAAGTAAAAGGAGGATGAGTCAATCTGCTCTTTTACGAATAGATTCAACGTGATGATCCTGGAGGTCCAAAACCTGAACCAGTCGATCGCAATGGCTGTAATGATGAACAGTCTACTGAAGAACGACTTGAAAAGTCGTTAGTTAAGATTTATCTTCGGGATCTTCTGGATATACTTGCCTATGTAGAGAAGTATGCTCACATGAAAGAGGTCTTTGCCAATGATACTCCTATCGGTTCAGCCGCAGTGGGATTCAACAAGGAGCGCCATCCAAGGTGAGAGGAGAAAAGATGCCAGCACTCTCGGTTCTCGACCCTCGAGATGGAATAATGGGGGTAGAAATTGTTGATCCCACAGTTCTTCGAAAAGGGTTTGGCAACCATCACCTCTTGGACAATAGAATAACTACACGTCCCTGAATGTTACTCGAAGAGAGGTATTATTACAAATGGGGCCTGAGTTACTTGAGCCTCAGCTGATGAGAACAAGATTGAAATGCACCAAGATCCGAATAAATATTATTTTTACCATCGTGACCATGGTCACGATATTGAAGACTGCCACCAACTTCACGATGAGATCGAAAGGCTTGTCAGGTAAGGGTGGCTGAATCATTTTATCCAGAGAGTGGCCCCTCAACGTCGAGCTCTGAGAGTTCAGCAGCCACCACTACAACAGAATAGGATATTAGCGACGAAAAAAATTCATCACTAATAATAGATTTTCATCGCTAATAGTTATTAGTGAAGAAATTATCGTCACAAATATTTGATCGCAAATAATGATGTCGTTAATAATTTTTAATGATAGAAAAAAATTTTGTTGCTAATAATCGATATTATCGATGAAAAATTTTTATCATTAAAAAAATTATTTTTTCAAAAATTATTTATGATAAAAAATTTTAGTCATAAAAAAAGATAATTTGCGATGAATTATTACGTTGCTAATAAGAAAATAATTATTTATGATGAATATTATTCATTGCTATTAATTTAATTAAATTTTTTTATAAAAATTAAATTTAAAAAGTATTAGTGATGTAAATTTTTCATCACAAATATAATAATTTTTGATGTAAATTTTTATCGCTAATAAATTATCAATTATTTACCATAAAAATATTTTCATCATTATTAATTTAATTAAAAATTTTTATAAAAATTAAATTTTAAAAAAATATTAGTGAAATAAATTTTTTGTTGCAAATAAGATAATTTTTGATGAAAATTTTTATTGCTAATAGTTATTTACGATGAAAATATTTTTATCACTATTAATTTGATTAAAATTTTTTATAAAAATTAAATTTAAAAAAATATTAGTGACGTACATTTTATGTTGCAAATATAATAATTTTTTATATAAATTTTCATCGATAATAAATTTTTAATTATTTATGATGAAAACTTTTTCATTATTATTAATTTAATATTAAATTTTGATATTTTTAAATTTATTAAAAAAATTATTTACGATCAATTTTTCATTGCTAATATATTTTTTGACGATCAATATTTTATCAAAAATAATTCTATCATTAATAATTTACACATATTTTTTTAAAAAAATAATTTATGAATATATATATTTAATTTATATTTATAATATTTTTTATAAATTAAAAATAAAAAATAAAAATAAAAATTTACATAATAGATTTATAAATAAATTTTATTATTTTATTATATTAAATTAAAATTATAAGAGATTTAAAATAAAAATAAAAAGCTAAACAAATAGGCCATCAAGTGTCGGTATTTGTAGAAGGAGAACGGACTGGAGAAGAGAAGTGCTCAGATGAGTTCGGACCGATCTGCTACTGCCTCATCAGCTGCATCATCTGCTCCATCTATGCTATCTGCTCCATCATCTGAATCTGGAGCCGTTGGTACTCTCGACACGTGCAGTCAACTCATCAGTTCACTGCTCAGCCTACCTCTGCATCTCCGTTAGTCGAGCATTGTAGGCAGCATGGATGTCAGTCCTGAACGAGCGTGAAGATGAGAGAGTAGTGATCCCATACCCTAAACTCCTAATATAACAGGATCTCGTACCAAATACCTGATCACAGATCTCATCATCTGTGAGTGTGGTCGTGCCCTCAGGGATAGACTAGGATCTGATGTCTATTATACGATCTTGAAAATTAAAATTATAACTATTTTAATTTTATACTGAAAATCAAATTGTGAATAAAAAAATAATTATAAAAAATTATAAAAAGCTCCTGGCTCTCCGTCGTCCACTCTCCTAATCGTCGCTGGTGGGTCTGCTAGTAGATATCGATCCTACCAGGAAGCTCGTCACTTTCTGCATCTCTTTGCAATTTAAGAATAATTAATTAAATAATTTTTAAATAGTTAGAGAGTTAAAATATACTAATTAAAAATTACTTATCATCTGCTCCATGTGATGAGCGAACGACCTCGAACCCCCATAATGTGATACGATCTGTCTTGTCCGATTCATGATATTCTGAGCACATCTTCTCTGTACAGTTAGCAGTCAAATTAGTAGGTAATAAACTAAATTTAAAAATAAATGGTTCCATCATTAAACTCTAAAAAAAAAGTTTGGATGTGTAACCTGATATGCTGGATCCTCGTAATGCCGGTATATGAGAGCCTAATCATCCATAGTGATGCTGTCATAGGGCCACTACCGCATTGCCTCCACCCCATGATTCTGTATCACATGATATCAATGCTGATGGATGCGGTGGTGATACTCCTTGAAACGTAAAGATAAATGAGCATCTACAGCTCGCTGCACGTGATCCTCCTTAAAATCAATAATATCAAATACACCATACCAATAACAAATATTAGAAGAATACTGTGCTAATTAAATATTTACAGTATAATTTATTTTATCTATAATTGGGTATAAAAAATCTCTCTCTGAGTCGGTACAATGTGATGCCAATTGAAAAGAATCACAGGGGTATAGCTGCAGCATATGATGTCCAGCTCGGTCTGTCATGGCTCGCACCATCCCCTAATAGATCTGGTGTAGCTGGATGGTATCTCAATACGGAGATGCTATCTTGAGTGCTCATATCTCCAATGCTCTAAAGCGAGATTCTTCGATGGATCTCACCCTCACCTCACTACTGATGGAGACTGACCTGAAACAACAATAAATAAATCATTAGTATGATAGCTATCCAAATAAAAAAAATAAATTTTATTATATAAAAAATATAATAATACCATTCGGATCCGCCTCACTCAAACCCGCCTCATTGAAACCTGCCAGTGCAGGATCCTCTGACGACAGAGCTGGTGCGGCAGTGAAAATCGGTGAAGGTGCCTCAACCTCCAGGGTAGATTGCAAATGCGAATGTCATCATCTATCTCCTGGTGCCATATCTGTAATTTTTGACATATAAATGAATATAATATTGAATAATAATAATAATAATAATAAATTATATTCTAATGAATAGAATTATATCGCATACCATTATTGCAAGAGAAGATTGAAAAAAGAATATAGATCTACTCATCAATATTCGTATCTTCCTCAATGTATAGATCCTCCTTCGAATCACAATAATCTACATATATATCGTCTTCTATCTCATCATCATTTATGAACTGATCGTCACCCTCTGACTCATCAAGATTAAATACAAAATCAGCTTCAACTTCGTTGGACGATAGATCAACCCTATTTAAAGGGGCTGTTATAAATTCTTCATCAACAAGAAGCTAGACTAATATTTGTCCTTCCTCTTGAAAAGTTTTTTCTTCATGTAAATCCAAATTTTCATCCATCTCTAATCGGGTTGGTATGTCATATACACCTCTAGATGTTATTTTTTGTATGACATGCCAATTACCTTGATACTTTAGATCTTTCAAATATATTACTTATTTCGCTTGAGTTGTTAATATATATGGCTTATTCTGATACCATGTTCGTATAAAATTTATACTGATAAAGTATGGATCAATATGAATATCAATCTTTTTATTGCTAATATCCCACCATTCACACTAAAATAAGAATATAGAATTACTGGATCCATACTTCAGTTCTATGATATCTATCAGTATATCATAATATTCAATCTCTTCTTCTCCTTTATATCCTATCGTAGCAATCCCACTATTTTGAATCCGTTGTTGTATCTCAAGCTTTCTTGTGTGAAATCTCATTCCTCCAATAATACAGGATACGTAGTGATTAATCCTTCAATCAGGATCACATACTAAATCGTACAACTCATCAGTCGCACCCTCTTCTCTATAAAATACTTATATTTCATCTACTCCATAACATAAAAATTATGTTGGTTCAAATAATTATTTCTATAATTATTAAAAATAATGTATTACTAGTACAACTTATAAGATCACCAAATCATTTTGTAAATTTTTTTCTATATCGATCATCAGTATTCGTATTATTCTCTCTGTATACTATACTCTTATACTTATTGTAACAAGTCATGATTTTTAATTTTACATCGATATGTAAAAAATTACTTAGAACATTAAACAGTATGCTAAGATGGTACTTACTCAATAAAATCTTTAATTTTTTTATAATTATTTAGAACGTAAAAATATACCATGGATAGCTCATTCATGTTCATAAATTCATATCTCCTTCCACCAATGGGTCAAACTGTTTGTTTACATATAGATAGTGTCGACTCATTGTCATCCTATTCACGGTCTACGTTACGATCTGTACGATTGAATCTTATTTCGATATCGTCAAGATACATCGAGTAGAACGTGACACACTCCGTAGCTATGTATGCTTCCACTATAGACCCTTCAGACCGTGCTTTATTGTGCCATATTTTTTTAAGGTATACAAGAATCTGTAAATAAAAATAAATTTAAATTTTAAAAATATATTTACATCTTATAACTAATATGATAAAGTACGTATAATTTTTTTTACCTTTCAATAGGATACATCTATCGATAATATACCGATCCAGCCAAAAGAGCTTCCTTTGGAAGACGAATAGCCAGATGCACCATAACATCAAAAAATAATGATAAAATTTTATTTTCTAACTTACAAAGAATGAGTACGATATCCTTCTCAAACTTCTCAATTAAGTTAATCTTTAATTTTTGGCAACACAGTTCTCAAAAGAACACTCCCAACTCAATCAATACAGTTTGAACATCACCACCCAAATAGTCACATATGACCATAGGAAGCAAGCATTGCATCATCACATAGGAGTTATGATTTTTTATGTCAGAGATATTACCGTCATTGTTCCCAACATACCGCGATATGTTTGAAATGTATGCATAAAAAAATTTTATGATTTTGAACCATCCACAGAAACTCTTCTATTCTTTGTCAAACAGTGAATAACATGCAGATGACATAAAAAACTGTCATCTTGACGAACTAAATGCAATTCCGATTAGATTTTCATTTTTTGCAAATCAAAGCAAGCTTTTGTACTATCTTTTATTTTTCCTAGGATGTTCAATACAGTACTGATGATATTATCATAAATATTCTTCTTAATATGCATTACATTCGAATTATGATGAAATAGTAACTGCTTTTAATACGATAGTTCGTAAAAAATACTTCACTTCATCCAATTCAGCTCAACTTCAGTACGCTTCCGCTTGCGTGTACTTGATATTTTTTCAAATTGGATGTTTCCAATGACTTTAAGTTATTCTAAAACTTCTGCTCCACTTAACTCCTTAGATGACGGACGTCGGTCGGACTTACCATCAAAGTATTGGTTGTAACGAATCCTCCAAGAATGATTACCAAGTAGAAACTGTCGATGACCCATGAAGCATATTTTTCATCAATGCTTTAAATGTAAGGAGGATGCATCATTATTGCATATTGGACATGTCAGATATCCTTTGGTGCTCCATTCAGATAAGTTTTCATATGCAAAAAAATCATTTATGGTCCATAAAATTGAAGCATGCAACTTAAAATTTTTTCGACTTGCAGAATCATATATTTGTATTCCATTTTTCTATAGCTCCTTCAGATCATCGATTAACGATCGTAGATATATATTAATTTCATTACCTGATGCTTTCAGATTCGAAATCAACAGTAACATAAAAATAAATGATTTTTTCATGCACTTCCAAAGTGACACATTATATACAACTAGCATCACAGATCACATGCTGTAGGAAGTACTCAAATTACCAAAGAAATTAAATCTATTTGTCGCTAGACCAAGCCGGATATTACGTGGGTCACCTGCAAAGTGCGGATGCTTTGCATCGAAGTCTTCCCATACTACAGAGTCAGTCGGGTGGCTAAGTATGTTATCCTTTGAAATCTACTGCTCATGATGCCATCTTATTTCTTCTGCTCTCTTTATGGACAAATACAACCTTTGAAGTCTTAAAATTAATGAAAAATATCTCAAAATCTTTTGAGATATCTTCTTTCCTTTCCTGTTATCAATTTTATACCTAGGCTTACTGCATTTTGGACATTCAGTTGCCTGTTCGTTATTCTTATAAAATAATATATAGTCATTTTTGCAGGCATGTATAGGAATATAGCCAAGTCTCAATTTTCGTATGTATATTTTTGCTTCAGAACATGATTTCGAAAGTCTCTCCATCGGAAAGAGCTGCTTTAATCAATGTCAAATTTTGATCAAATGACTTCTAACTCATCATTTCACAGTTTTAATATGAAGTAATTTTATCAAAAACTCTAACTTAGAGAACTTTGTACAATTTGGATAGAGTGGCTCTCGTGCATCCCTTATAAGCTTTGTAAATTATTCAGAAATCCCTTCTACCTCAAGTCGGATATAATGTTCATGATCAGAATTACCTTCAAATATACTAGTACTCATGCGTACATTTGAACAAATATCTTAATGTAAATCATTCAATAGTTCTCCAATACCAATATATTTGACAGGTTCAGCAGCATCACTATCATCTTCAGTATCATCATCGTCGCACACAACTTCATTTGGATCACCCTATCCATGCCATATCTAACAATTATACTTCTTATCCATACCATAACGTAGCAGATGCTCCTCAACAAGTGTTATGTGATGATATACCATATTGACACATCTCTTGCATGGATACTTTATCCGACTAGCACGGTCAGTCTTATACCGTGCAAAGTCAATAAAATCTCGAACATCTTTTCGATATTCAGGCAAAAAAATACCTCTAGTATTCATCCAACTTTTGTTGATATCTATCTAACAACAAACATGAAAACCATTAACAATAAAAAAATTTTCAGTGGTATTCATCCGAACTGGATCTCGATCCGAATTTTAGATCGAATCTCGACCCAAATTTCGGATCAAATTCTGATCTAAATCCAGACATGGATCATTTTATACAAAACAGCACGCATTAAAGAATACAGACTGAACAGTAATATAAAAAATCTTCTTTCATCAATTTAATAAAGTAAAAATATATGATCTTATTTATTTCAAATCATTACTAACAGGTGTGGCTCTATCCCTTTCAAAAAGATAATAATCTTATTATTGTTATTAGTTGATATTTTATTTTATTATTGTGAAAATTTTAACAGCATCTTCCTATGGTTCTCCAAATATATGACGTGAATATGGTGCCTACGCACCCTATCTACCATATATCCAGAGAACAGTGGACAGATAACTACTAAGTACCATATAATGAAATAAAATATCAATTATTAATAATAATAAGATTATTATTTTTTTAAAAAATCTGAATACGGGACATTCAAGAGTTGATGTCAATCAAGATCGACTCTTGAACAAGAATCTACGGCTCAATGCAATTTAACTACTATCTCTGAACATACATTCAAAGATGAATTTATAAATCATCAAAAAGGAGTAACTCTGCATTAAAATTTTTTCAACAAAATTTTTAATAAAATTTTTTCTAAATAAAAATATTTTCTATATTTAATTATAATAAGCAAAAGCATACAAAATAGCACATAAAATAATTAAATTGTAATAAGCAATAGCAATGTATATTGTGCTAGTGGAACAAAAAAAAATTATAAATTTTAGCAGTAACACTAAAAAATTTATGCAATAAATATAAAATAAAGTATAAATAGTTGAGCATGCAAAATAATATTAACGCAAAATAATAACACAAAACCTAATCCCGAGAGTCCGATGGTATTTTATTTTTTTCTAAAATATTTTTTATCTAAAAGTAATAAATAATTTTTATTTTTTTTCAAAAATATTTTTTATCTAAAAATATTTTTTTCTAAATATTTTTTCTCCTAATCGAGCTCTGGACTTGGCCACCCACAGCCCTCGCTCCCACGGTGCCGGCGTCGTCACCTAACCTACACCGTCCGGACTCGGCCCCCACGACCCCCGCTCCCACGGCGCTACCACCATCACCCACCCCTCGCGACCCACCCCCCACAGCACCATCTTTCTCTCCAACCCCCCGCGACCTGGATCCTAACCTAGATTCTGATCAGATCCCGATTTGGATGCCAATCCGAATCGGGATCTCGACCTAGATCTCAACCTCGATCCAATTTGGATCGTGATCCAGATTTTATTTTTATTAATCAAATAATAAAATATTTGATTAATATTTTATTTTTTTTAATTTTTTTTATTTTTTTTTCTCTCGTCTCTCTCCTCCCTTCCTTCCTCCCAGCCGTCACCCACCCCTCCCCGATCGACCCCCTCCCCACCGTCACCCACCCCTCCTCGACTGACCCCCTCCACCGGCTCACCCCCTTTCCAGCCCCCGTAGTGCTGCCGACCACCCACGGCCCCCTCCCCACCCCCGTGTTGCCCCTGGCCACCCCTCGATCCCATCCCCACCCTCATGTCGCAACCGACCAATCCCCTCCACTGGCCGTCCCCATCTCCAGCCCTGTGGTGCTGCCGACCGCCCACGACCCCCCTCCCGCCCCCATATCGCCCCCGACCGCCCCCCGACCCCATCTCCACCCCCATGTCACCCCCGGCCGCCCACCCCCCCTTGCAACCCCCACCGTCGGGCGATCCCCTCCCCAGCCTCGTGGCACCACCGACCGCCCACGGTCCTCTCTCCACCCTCGTGTCACCCTCGGTCACCCACCCCCAACCTGCAACCCCCTCCATCGGCCGACCCCTTCTCTGGCCCCATGGCGTCACCGGCCTCCCACTCCCCCCAATAACCCCCTCTGCCCCCCGGTGGCCCCATCAATCCAAAAAAAAGGGTTGGAAGAACCCTTACCTCTGATGGACAGCGGATGGCAATGGCGGCGTGACAACCGCATGGATAGCGGACAGCGGTGGCGATGATGGAGACAGGCTCGTTGGCAGCAAGAGGGGGGGTAGAGCTCAGAGAGGGAGAGAGGAGAGAGCTCATGGAGAGGGAAGAGAGGGGAAGGAAATGGGTTTTGCGTGAAGAGATATCGAGTTGACGTGCATTGAATGCAAAACTATTAGCGACAAAAATTTTCATCGCTAATATAATTATTAGCAATAAAAAATTATTTTCATCGTTAATAATTTCTATCAAAAAAAATTTTCACTAAAATTTTTTTTTTCTAAAAAATTTTATCCAAAAATAAATTATTGATGATGAAAAAAATTTTTATCATTAATAACATTATTAGCAATAAAAAATTAATTTCCATCACTAATAATTATCATCAAAAAAAAATTTCCCTCTAACAATTTTTTCTTCAAAAAAAATTTTAAAAAAATTATTTTTAAAATAGTTTTTTTGATGAAAATACTTTTCATCGCTAATAAATTTTTTTTCAATTAATAATTTTTTTGTTCATAAAAATTGATTAAAATAATATTTTTAAAATATGATTGTCAATGAAAAATAAATTTACATCACAAATATACTTTCATAAAAAAATTTATAAAAAAATTTAAAGACTATTTATGATGAAAATTAATTTTACATTGCTAATAATTAAATATCTTTTCAATAATAATTTTATAAAAAATTAATTTTGAATTTTTTTTACCAATAAAATTTTTCATCCAAAAAATTTAACAAAAAAATGACATTAGAAAAATATTCATGGTGAAAATAAAATAAATTTTCTTTAATCTAAAAAATTTTTGGTTTAAAAAAAATTTTCAAAATAATTTTATCAAAAAAAATTAATTTTATATTAATCAATAAAAATTTATATAAATTGTTAATTTATGATTTTTTATTCAAAAAAAGTTTTTTTCTTCAAAAAAAATTACATACATAAAAAAATATAATTACCATGAAAACTTCAATTTACGTCACTAATAATTATTATAAGAATAGCTCTTTGATTTTTGTAATGAAATAAACACTATGAGAGATCAATAACTTTGAGATCTTTGATCTCCATAGAGCTCATCTTCTTCTTAGAGTTTTCATTTTGGAAGTCAGAGTTCTCATTCTAGAAGCTCATATATTACATGCATGTAAGGATCGAGATTGAGAAATTTGTCAAGAATTGTGTGAACATCAAAGATCTAGTAATTAACCAGAATCAAAGCAAATCTGCGGATAATGTAAGTTGTGTGATAAAGTACTAGCTCATATTTATGCTTTATATTGATAGGAAGATGAGTGCTCGTATTATTCGTCTTCTCATGATTAGAACTCTTATAGAGATACATTTGAACGTCGATCAATACAGAAAGTACGATACCTTTTGAGATCATAGAAGCTATGCTAAAATACGCTGCTTAACTATATAGTTTCTGCATGAAAAGAGACTCCTTTTATACACCTTAAGGCAGACACTCTATCAGACAGATTCATTGATATCACTAGTAACAGTGACAGCGATGAACAGATAAATTTTACATGCAAATAATCATATAGCTCATTTTATTCAAAAAGATCTATTCATTCTAATTTGTGAATCTCATCCATTTTCATATAATTTTTTCATACAAAAAGTTTAATCTGAATCATAACTCATATTTATTTCTTTATGTAAAAGGACAAAAGATATATACAGCTGCTACAAAAAATAGATGTAGTTACCTTACACAAAATCAAAATTTTAAATTTTATGATTTTCTTACATATTGGTGATGAAAATATTTTCATCATAAATAAAAATATTTATGATAAAAAATTTTATCACAAATAATAAGCAACTTTTGATTTTTATAAAGTATTAATTTTTTTAATTATTTATGATGAAAATAATTTTATCGTTAATAATCAAGTATTTATGATGAATTTTTTTTTATCATGAAAAGATCTTATTTATGATAAAAATTTTTTATCACAAATAATGATCAACTTTTATTTTTTTTTAAATTTTTGATATTTTTAACTATTGATGATGAAAATATTTTCATCGATAATAATATCATATTTATGATAAATTTTTTTCATCATAAAAAGATCTTATTTATGATGAAAAATTTTTATCACAAATAATGATCAATTTTTAATTTTTTTAAAATTTTTAATTTTTTTAATTATTAATGATGAAAATATTTTCATCGGTAATAATCTTGTATTTATGATAAAAAAAATTATCATAAAAAGAGCTTATTTATGATAAAAAATTTTCATCATAAATAATAATCAATTTTTATTATTTTTTTAATTTTTTTAACTATTGATGATAAAAATATTTTAATCGAAAATAATCTCATATTTATGATAAAAATTTATTTTTCATCATAAAAATAGCTTATGTATGATAGAATATTTTTATCATAAATAATAATCAATTTTTATTTTTTTTTAATTTTTCATTTTTTTAACTATTAAGGATGAAAATATTTTTTTCAAAAATAATCTCATATTTATGATAAAAATATTTTTTATCATAAAAAGAGCTTATTTACATCAAAAAAATTTTATCATAAATAATGAATAATTTTTAATTTTTTTAATTTTTGATTATTTTTTAACTATTTACGATGAAAATAGTTTCATCATAAATAAATTTATTTATGATGAAAATTTATTTTCATCATAAATACTTAATTATTTATGATGCAATAATTTTATCATAAATAATTTATAATTTTTAAATTTTTTAAATTTTTTATTTTATTTCAAATATTGGCAACAAAATTATTTTCATTGAGAATAAATTTATTATCGATGAAAAAATAATTTACCTCATAAATACTTAAATTATTTATGATAAGAATATTTTCATCATGAATATTTAAAAATTTAAAATTAAAATAAATAATGAATTATTTATGATAAAAATTTTTATCACAAATAATTTGTATGTATGATGGAATATTTTTTCCATCGCTAATATGTCTCAGCCACAGCAATCTCTCCCTCTGTCTCAGCCACAACAAGCCCCAGCGCGGCAAGAGCGGCAGCAGGTCGGAGGGCAAATGGCGAAAGAAGAGCGATCCATCCGAGAAGAAATCTACATGATTACTGGAGGGTCGTCTGGATCAGAAAAGTCTCTCGACTTACAACACCATCCTCGATCGTCCTAGTCTGTGGACTTTGAAGGCTGTTGTCTCAAGCTACCGTCTGGTGATGAAGTTTCTGACCAAGCATGGAGTGAGGTAGATCCGAGGCCACCAAGACATGACTCGTGAATACTTTGCCACCAAGCTAAGAAGCAAAAAATCAACCGATCCTGATAGAAATCTAGCCCGAGCTCCCGATAGACTTGGATGCTAGGGACGACCTTTTAGATGTCCCACTGAGGAAAGAGAATCTGATCTGGATGGTGAAGATCGGCTCATGACTAGATGAGATAACCAAATATCGGCTAATTAATCTTTTATAAAAAAATATAGATCTTTTCATTTGGTCTGCTATAGATATGCCTGACATCGATTCTGAGATGATATCCCATCACCTAAGGATGGACCCAATCTGTCGATCGATAAAACAAAAGAAGCAAAGTTTTACGCCGATCAAGCCAAAAGAGTTTCGAGCTAGTGATCTGGTGTTGCGATGAGCCGAAGTCTCACAACCTACCGAGCAGATGTTAGAAGGAGGGCTATCATCCAACTGAAGGTCCTTATCAGATGGATGAAGTGGTATGCCTAGGAACTTATAGGCTAAAGTAGCTCGACGGAACTCCAATCTTCAAGCCATGAAACTCGATAAACCTCAGCATATATTACCAATGATGTAATAATATTTTTCATGAAAATAAAATTTGCAAGGCCATCAACTTACGATGGACGTCCGAGTCCTCCAAGAATTACCTCTTCCTTCTACTAAAGATCCTGAACTATAACTATGGTTAAGTAATGCGAGGGCTAACTTAATAGACCCTCGAGAAGATCTTGGTGACTCCGAGGTGGAGCTAACTTACCAAATCCCTATAGAGTCTGAGTCACATGAGAAGCGGAGGGAGATCCTTGAGGAAACCTCCAGAGGGATAACTAATCAAACCCTTAGGATACTGTCAAGAGTGCAACATGCCGTGGGCACAAGCTCGCCACTGACACACACTGCCTCTCGTGTGAAGATGAAAAGTGCTACATATCGTAGGCATCAGATCGCCGTAGGCACACAATGCCACTCGTAAGGACTGACTTACCAGACCCTCGAGAAGATCTTGATGACTCCGAAATGGGGCTAACTTACCAGACTCCTACAGAATTTGAGTCATGCAAGAAGCGAAGGGAGACCCTTGAGGTAACCTCCAAAAGGATAACTAATCAGACCCTCAAGATACCATTGAGAGTGCAAGATACCATAGGCACAAGCTCGCCGCTGGCATACATTGCTTCTTACACGAAGATGAAAAGTACTAGATACCATAAGTACAAGATCACCATAGGCACACAACGTCACTCATGAGAGATAACTAATCAAACCCTTAGAATGTCACTGAAGAGCCCTAGATGCTATAGGCACAAGTTCGCCGCTGGCACACATTGCCTCTTTAGAAGAAGAATAAAAAGATAAACAACGTATGGCCAGAGACATTACCTAAACAGTACTCCTTCCGCTTGAGGTATTGTCTCAGACTCAGGAGTAGGAGGGTGGTGTTGAGATGATTATTATGATGTCTCAGATTCATGGATGGTCAGATTACATTCAAGCTGCTCTAAATATATTCACTTCAATTGAAGTTGTCCTAAATATATCTATACTAAAGCTGAGCTATCTAGAATCTTATTCGTGCTGAGCTGAGCACTGAGCATTTTCTCATGCTGATATGAACGTCTTTGTGTTGTTCTCTATGAACTGAGCAAAATTCATAAAGACAATTTAAAGTTGGAAATGAAGCAACGACTTTCAAGATAAAGCATTCTTTATTATTCATTAAAGTCTTTACAAAGAAAAAATTAGTGTTTCAATCACTTTACAAAGAAAAAACTAGTGTTTCAAACACCTTAGAGGATGGTTGCTCCAGGCACCGTCTTGCGATCAAGAGAAGAAAATAAGGAAGGAAAGAAAAATAAGAAGAGAGCATAAATCACTCCTCAGAGAGATTATCGGGGTGGTCGTCTATGGGATGGTATTCTTCGATGCTGATGATGCCTTCGATCTAGACGGCTGCGTTGATCTTATCCACCTCATCTGAAAAGTGAGACATCATTATAAATCTTAACCAGTTATCTGACGACACCGTCTGTAAATCTTCATCTAGACAATCGATTTGAAGATGCTTGATAAAATCAGGAGGAAGGTGCACCTGGACAATAGACTTGCACTTCTTGAAGCCCGAGAAGAACGTCGCCTTGCAAGCTTGCGCTATCATCTTAGCCCCTTCCTTCTCCAGTTGCTTTCTCTTACTTTTAGCACATTTGAGTAAAACTTCCTGATCTATAAATTTTCCCCAGAGAAGCTTATGATTTACCTTTCTCTCTTCCAACCTCTTCTTTCGGTGCTCTACCTCCGATTGGATCTCCTGGACTCTCAAAAGTGGCTTCGGAGAGACCTGAACCCCTTTGGAAGCGGAGCACCCATCTCCTCGAGGAGCTCTCTCTCCATGACTCGTCCCTTTAGAGATTCTGATCCTTTTGTACGGACCACCATTGGAGCTCCTTCGAGAGTGAGTTTCAAGATAAGGAGAACCTCTTCTCGCTTCAAGTGTCCTCCTCAGATGTTCCAGGTCATCATGGGTCTGACGACAGTCTCTCTTAGCCTTAGACCTCTGTCTCTCGAGGGTTTTGATCCTCCCTTTGAGGTCTTCAATTTTTCTATTGGTCCTAAATTTTTGTTGTTCGAGGACCTCAATCTGTCTTTCAACCTACTACAGTTCTTCATTTGGATGGAGAATCGACTCCTGGGCCTCCTGAAAAGCCTTCTCTGTAAGGCTAAGCTCCTCGACCAGCTCCATATTATCCCTCTCTAGATGCTCTAATCGGTACTTCAACAAGTCGATCTCCTCCTTCTCCATTGTCGGAACATCAAGGTTGGAACTAGCATGTACAAAGGATCTTAAGGTGTTGGCAGATCGTTTCTCTCCCCTTTGTTCGTTGAGGAACAATCTCTCGACTAGCAGTAGGAGATTCTTCAAGTATTTCACTGTGGATTGAAGGCTCTTTTCTGTGGATGGAGCATGAGGGATCGAATCTGAGGGTCCCGCATGAGCAGTGGATACAAAAAAGTATCCAGCAGGAGTCACCATCTCTAGAGATCCTTCAATCTCCATCGTCATCATTAGATCCTTCTCCAAGTTGTCGATCACCTTTTCCATCCACGCTAGCTCAGTCGGATCTCTTTCGGAGCATCTCTTGATGCTTATTTCTAATACCGTCTCCATCGGCCCCCATCGATTGGAACTTCTCCTAGAGAATCCTATGTCACAGCCTCCAATAGTAAGGTTGTGGGCTCAATGGTAGGAGTGGCATGTTCTTCTTCCCTGACTGTAGGTTCCATTTCAGCAACTGGAACCACAACCTGCCTCCTACAAGCCAGAATTTACTCAAGTCTCTTCATGCGTTGTGAATCTATCTTGCTCCAGAGAATCGTAATGAATAATCAGCATAAAAAAAGATTTGTGGCTACCTGTGCCTTCGAAGCATAAATTTAAAAGAGAAAAAAAATATAAAGCCATTGCAAAGTAATTAAAACCCCGAAGAGACCATCGTTTGAGTGGTCCCATCAGTTATATCCGTCTCCGTCAGTCACATTAGGCTGACGCAAACTGCTTTAAATGCAGAAGGTAAGCGTGAAGGCAGAAGTGCGTGACATTAGATCTCAGATACTTTTGGAGTACTCCTTTCACCTGATTCTCAGACTTAAGAGTAGGAGATAGTATTACGGTGGTTACTGCGAGCACCTCGGATTAGCGCTATACCATCAGATATTTCAAATTTTCGAATCATCAACACAACCGCTAACTGCCATATAAGTTGAGAAGACCATCTTCATGCTGAGCTGAGATGTCCCCGAGGTCTGACCTATATATGAGCTGCTCAGCCGACTTATCTCTTCAACGTGTGCTACAGCTGTCTATCTCGAATAGATGGGATTTGGCGTAACTATCTCTCCTGATCTCGCAAGAGCGATTAAGAGCTAAATTATCTCACCCAGTTTGGCATGTCTAACGGTCCAGTAATATCAGAATCGTGCAATCTCACAGCTAACAATCCAGCTGTCCGACATCCTTCTATAAAAATAACCAAAGCGCCGAGGATCCAGGTAAGTCCAATCAAATTCCTTTCAAAAAATCTGTTGCTGCTTTTTTGTTCTCTGCTTTTCTAATTGGAGCGTCGGAGGGTCTTCACCAGAGCCACGACCTCCGGTTTAAGATTTATTTTGCAAATCACTCCAGCGTCAACATTTCTGTTCGAGGATCAGATGTCTGCCATCTAATCTCGACCGATTTAAGTTGCAACACTCTGTATGTTTCTTTACCATTTACAACCAGCAGTCCCGTTTCAGCCTGTCATGGGTGCAGTACTCGTCCTTGCAATGGATTAAAACGTCTTTGTGCTACAAGCAAGAAAATCCACATTGTGAAATTAAAAAATAATTGTTAAACACATACATGTACTTTAGGATTTCATAAGAAATAAATTCTAATCAATATCCAACATCTAATCCAAACACTGTATTACAGCAGATTAATTTCTCAAGTTTTGAATTCCCGTGAAATCCCCAATTGGATTACTTTCTTGTCGATTTAACTATGCTAAATGTCTGTAAAGAAATATTTTGACATTGCCGTACTCAGAGTCCAAAGGAGGAACTCTTCTTAACTTGAAATTTCTATAATTTTATGTACAATAAGAGTCTCACATTCTCCAAAATCTATATCTATAGAGACTTATTGGTCATAACAAAACTAAACTTAGTCTAGATTCAAAATATATTGTCTGATAAATCTTAAATAATTTACAAAAGAGGCAGTAATCCGTTCTTTTTGGAAAAAAAATTATTTTAAAATTTTAGTAATAACCGCATGCATTTGCATATGCGTTGGAACTGTGCTGTATAAAAGTGGTCCTATTTCCTAGATCTTCAATTTTCATAGTGACCCTAATTAAATATCTCTTAATTGCCTAAATCATAATAAACTTCTAAAAAAAAATATCTTGATATTGCTGCACATTGGGAAAACAAATTGAAAAAAAAAAAAGTCTCCTTAATTTGGGGTTTGCATGATGTTTTTGAATAATCCGTTATACTCTAAAATTTAAATTTATAGTAGTTTATTAGTTGTAGCCAAAATAAAATTTATCTAGATTAATATATAATGTACCAATTAAGTATCAAACAATTGCATGAAAAACACATATCAATGCTGAATCTAAATTATTTTCTAAGATTAAATACCTATGGCCTCTGTATGAAAGGTTTAGTTGTAGTCACATGCATTTGCACGTGCATTATAACTAATAATTATAAAGCCAAGAAACCAAATATGGGCCCAACCGTTGAAAGAAAAATATATTAAAATTATATCAAAGGGAAATAGAAAGATAGGAGGAAATAGATTGGTCTGGATATGCATTGTGAACCGTATTGGACTTCTTAAATACCAATACTATTTTGATCTCGAGTCTTGTTTTGGTGTATTGACTTTCTAGGATGCAACCCTAGTTAACATATTTACTATTTTGGCATTAAGCTCCGAGCATTACAAAGTGACAAATGAATGATATAAATATGTTATCAACCATGGACATATGATGATATGTATTTAATTTTTCCAATACAATAAATTAATTTGAGTATACAATATATGTGCTTAGGATATATAAACAATGAATTAGAATTTTAAGAACATATCATATTTAAGTTTCTCAATTGTTAACACATGTAATGCACTAATCAAGCTGCCAATGAATGTTCAACAATTATTTATTAAATGTTAAAGGTAGGGGCATTTGCTTGTTTGTGCAGTATGAAAAATAATTATTCTTATGGATCAAATATATTTTTTTAAGAAAAAAAGGACCATCAATATCATAGCTATCCAAGTCCAAATTCTTCATGAACTCAAACTAGAACTCAAAACTTTTACCTTCAAAACAAGTATATGTGACTATTAGTGCATGCCCCATTTTCACATAGATTAAAATCATCATCATGTGCAACATGCATACAAATTTTATTTGCCTTCCTGGAGGAAAAAAGAAAAAATCCTTTTTCTTTGAACATATTACATATATACTTATATGTAAAGTTTATGATGACATATAAATAGCTACTAATATATGTTACATATATATTGGTTTTGTTAATATTACTCCTTATATAAGTTGGAATTCGATATAGAAAGCTCTATGTTATTATTCAAAGAATAATATGATAATGCCCACGTAACAGATATTAGTTTACACCATATCTACAATATTCTCCATAATTGTTAAAAAAAAATTAATTATTTTTTTCTTCTTGGTTGAGTGATTCTTTGAATTGTTGTTCAGGAATCAATTAGTGCAAAATTATTCAATTATTTTCAAATTATAGATTAATTTTATGATTTATTTACAAGTTATTATAACTAATCTTAAAAAGGTTACAAGTGAATAATATGTACCATATATTCTTGCTAAGAATGATGTTTTTATTATCATTTACTATTTTGCCTCCTATACCTTTTTGATTAATAAGTTTCTAAATGTTCAAAAAAATGCCATTTGTTCAATTTTCTTGGTTATTTAAACTCTTTTCAGATCTTTGATGTTTTGTCGGATTTTTTTTTTCGATTTTGAACTATCACCTCTAGCCAGGTTGTTCCTGAATGTTGAAATTGTGACTATGGTTCAGGTGCACAAATAAAAGGTAATAGATAATGTTGCAACAGATTCTTGATTCTGGCTGGAGTAGCTGGTCTGAGGCAAGGCCCGGCAAGGATGATGGTGGTCGGCCTAGCAAAAAAAGTCCCAGACTGAAAGTGGTTCCAGTGGGAACTCTCTAATGCTCAAGCCAGAAATCTAAAACAGATAGGGATGAGTATGCGAGAGAGTTACATACCTCCGGTGGTCCCCGAATTACCTCTATTTATAGAGGTGGGAGCCGTGAAAGAGAAAGGTTACAGGAGACCATCCTATCCTTATGGAGCATACCTCTAAAACCCTCACTTTCGTTTCCATGGATTTGGCGGGTAGCAACACCTCACCTAGCATGTGGCCAATTGCTTCAATTGATGAATCCAATCGAAGTCTTCAGGATGTGATGGTTGATGTGACCCTATCCTGCATGTGGTCAGTCATTTTTCTTAATGGCTACAGCTCAAATACTTGAGACTCGGGGGTTGATGTGACCTTTTTCCATGCATAGCTAGCCATTTTCCTTAATGGCTTAATTGAAAAGGATAGTGCGGGAGCCTCCTGCTAACGTCTTCAGGTATGACGACTGAAGCAAGAAGGAAGAGTATACCTCAGTGGCTTGTAATGTATACCATTGAATAACAAGAGTCACGATGGATGCCTAGGTCGAGACTGACATAGGGGGTTAGCACCCCAAACCTGGGTTGGTTGCCGATGTTGGGGATCATCTTGATGATGACAGCAGCGATCAGCACGTGAATCAGCAATCAAGTGCTCCTAGGGTGGGGGTCAGATGCCAACATCAGGGTCGGCAGTCGAGGTCGAGATCAGTGGCCTAGCCAATGCATGGATCGGTGGTCGATGCGTGCGTAGGCTATGACCGTAGTCCGCTTGCATCTTCAAATCAAATACTAAAGTTCTATCCATAAACACACCCTCTACTCCCTAATCTGAGTCGAGGGTTAGGCATAAACCATCATGTAGCCTCTGAAGATGTGTCAAGCCTCCATTCTTTGGTCAGGATGTGGTGCATCCGTAGCTTCTGAATCATCACGTCAGGGTGTTGGTAAGATTTGTGTGGGAACATCAGGCAAAAAGCTATCACCCGACAGTTATTAAGGATTTGGCTGACTTTGAAGCATCATGTGCATCTTTAGAGATATGTCCATAAATATGCTATCCGAAAGAATTATTTTGGTCGATCTGATTTCACCACATGGTAGTCATCTAGCAGTCTGAGTTGAATCGGTGTGAAATCAAAAACCGCTTGTGGTCTCTATAAATAAGGATGTTCTCTCCCCTTTTCTTTTCCTCACTCCTTTCTCTGAGTTTTCTTCTTCCTCCTCATATTTCTCTTTTTTTTTCTCTTTTTTTTGCATCTTTGAAAGCTGATTTGGTCACTTTTGTAGGTCGGCCACTATCTTGCCATAATCAGCAGCTTAGCAAAGGTGGCCAGGTTAAAGGTCTCGGATATCCATAAGGAGTCCAGGGCCTCTATCATAAAGGCCAAGAGGCCGAGGCCAAGGCCAAAGTGAGGCACCTTAAGAAGGCACTAGAGAAGGCCAAAGCTGCCCGGGTGATGACTAAAGCATCGAGACAGAGCCGAAGTGGCGAAAGAGGATGCCAAAGCGATGAAGGTGACGGTCGAGGCAGCATAGAGGAAGGCTGAATCTACGAAAAGGAGGGTTAAGGCAACATTGAAGAAGGTCGAGGTAGATCTTTTGGTAGATGGGAAGAGACATCAGGAGGCCGATGAGAAGCTTGCTGATGCCTGTCGGCTACCAGTCGAGGTGTTCCGATCTTCTTTGGAGTTCACCCAAGAGAATGTGACCTCTGAGAAAGCTTTCTTCCTAGGATAAGATGTGCTTCAGGAGAGGATAGCCGCCTGCCTTCCCTATCTTGACCTTTCCTTCTTGGATCAGGATGAGGTAGGGGAGGATCACCAACTGGTCGAGGCTATTACCAAAGAGGGGCCCCAGATGGAGTCAATGGCTACAAAGGAAGCCCTACACTACAAAAAAATGAACTATTAGCGATGGCTAAATACCATTGCTAATAGTCGATTTACCGTCGCTAATAGTAGCCATTGTTAAAAATCTAATAGAAATAACCTCGTTGCTAATTATCCTTATTAGCGATGGCAAACTTATCATTGCTAATAATGATAATTAACAATGGTATTAGCGACAAAAAGCCATTGCTAATAATTTTAATTTTTTTCTTAATTAAAATATTAAAAACTATTAGCGACAGTCATTATCGTCACTACTACCATCGCTAATAGTTTTTAATTTTTTTAACAAAATTTATAATTAAATATTTTAAAATATATTTTAATCACATTAACAAATAATAATAGTTTTTAAAATTTATTATAAATAAAATAATAACTATTTAACATAATCATAAATATAAAATTAATTATATTATATTAAAAATATAAATTTTATAATTTTTAAAATTTATATCATTTCATAAGTTTAAAATTACATACATATAAAAAAAATCATGTAAGATCCTCTCCATCATCCTCCTCATCCTCCTTCTGCTCTTGTACGTCCTCTCCAGTAGTTGATGGATAAGAATCGGATATTTCAATATCTTAAATAAAAAAAAAAAAAATATTATTAATAAGTTTCAATATGAAAGTGTATAGGTCGATACAGAAACGTATATTTTGATATACTACTCTGATTCTCAATCGAATTGTTCCTACATATTTCATTCAATCATATAGAGCTATAGATTTCTTGATCCATAAATGGGATGGTTAGATTAATTTTTATCCCTCAGGTCTCCTTTGCAGATTTAAGCCTAAACATGTGAAGCTTCTAAATATAAACATTTAAAACAAGTAAAGAAAATTATTAATAGACTTACCTACTCTGAGAGTCGGATGCTGCTCTATGTGACTGTAAGATCATTGATGACCCATATCATCCGAACATCAGTGTGCCACACGTGCGGCCCAAAACATCTAATTCTGGCACCATCGGGCCAGAGCCAATCCAGTGGTGGCCCCACCTTGAATCCCTACCATCATCCTCCTCATCCTTCTTTTGCTCTTATATGTCCTCTCCAGTAGTTGGTAGATAAGAACCAGATATTCCAGCATCCTGTAACAAAAAAAATAAAATATTATTAATAAGTTTCAATATGAAAGCATATATGTCGATATGGAGGCATATACTTTGATATACTACTCTGATTTTTGAACAGATTATTCTTACATATTTCATTCAATGATACAGATACCCCTGACCCATCGATTAGATAGTTAGATTAAATTTTTACTTTTTAAATCTTCTTTCTAGAATCAAGCAGCTTTGAAAAAAATAATAGGGCATGTTTTACATGAAAAAAAAATACAAAATAAAATATTAAGACATATTAAGGATAAAATATATAAAAGATTGCAGGAAGCACAACATCACCTCCATTACCCCCCTGAAAGACATAGGACAAGAAGAAGAACAAGAAAGAGAACCCAGCCAATCTTGAGAACAAAATTTAGAAGCCAACCTTAGGAAAAGATCCCTCCCGCACTGTCTTCTTCTCCTTTCCATCTAATGATGGTTGCATGCCGGCTATCTGCAGAATAATAGACCTGCCAAAGCTGCCTCACCTTATCGATAGAGGAGGAGAAGGAGGCATACAAAGAAAAAGAGAAGGTAGGGGCATGAGCTGGGGAATCGTGAGGGGATGCGGTGCAAAAAATTTGACAGATGCTTTTGAATTTGAAATGAGGATACAGATAGGATCAGACTAGCTTCAATTAAGGAGGCTTTGATGTGGTCCGACGAAGATGGATGCCGAAGGAAGGAAATGGCTGGAACCAGTCACGTTCATGGGAATAAGAACTGATTATCTAGCAATGGCAATGGCATACTGATTATCTAGTTTTTACATTGATATAAAAATCAGAATTTCAATTAAGAGAGTTAGTTGTAGTCTACACCACAAAAAAGATAAAGATATAGTGGTTGCATCTATAAAGAAAAGGGTATATGATAAACAGACTAATAGCAATACTAAAAGGGGGTCGATGGAAAGATAACATATCTAATAGAGAACATAAATAGAAACTCCCAATATTCTAACCTTGAAAAGAGCAGACGATATAGCATTGCTATGAAAAAATAGAAATAGAAGTAGTAAGAGCATGAATTAGCAACTAAAGTCTCCTACTATTAACAGCAATATTGTTAGCTTGGCACAAATAGAAAGTATGTAGGATATTATATGATAGAGCATAAATTAGAGTTTGCAAATGGAATGCTCTCTCTCTCTCTCTAGCATTCTGCATGATGGTCCAAAGAAGAAATCCTACACGAGTGAATTATTAATATGATATGCCAAAGCCTTCTCCGAAACATAAAAAAGATTAGCTTCAACAATAAGCAATGATCTATAAACATAAAAAGGAGTAGGATATGATTTTCAGGTAATGTTAATAAGAGTATATATCTTTATATCATCTACTGGAGGATAGGCAAGCCAGACTAAAATTGAACATAATATTTGGAAACCTAGGGAATGAAAGAATAATTGAGATGGCATTCATAAATCACACTAGCAGAAGTTCTGAAAGTCAATAATATAGAAGCTACTGCAACTATATGTTGGTGATTCTTGGAACATATGAACTTGTTAGGCCCATGTCGAGGAAAAGCAACTTACATGACATCAACATTGAGGATGTACACAAGGTCTGGATGCAAGGAAGCCTCAGAGAGCATAAAAAAATCACTTGTAAAAGTAAAGTTAGCTACCTGGTCACTAACTTGAGGCCATTCTTGATTAACATAGAGAACATGACAATTAAGAAGAGCCTACATCCACTAGATGATATCCTAAAACCAAAAGAAGGGGAAGGGGGGAGGAAAGAGGAAAGCAAGGGGAAGAAGGGGGGAGGTGGGTTGGGGGCTCAGGGAGGCCACCAGGGGGAGGCGGGCAGAGGACTTGGGGAGGCAGCCAGAGGGAGTCGGGTCGGGGCCTCGAGGCTCGAGGAGGCGGCCAGCGACTCAGAGAAGCCAGATCTGACGGCAAGGGAAAGAGAGGGAATGGAAGCAGTCGAAGGGAGGCAGGCCAGGAGCTCGAGGAGGTGGGTCGGGGGCTCAAGGCTCGGAGAGGCGGTCGGCAGCTTGAGGAAGCAGGATCTGTTGCCCAGCTATGCAACCCAAGAGGGGGGAGGGTGAATTGGATTTTTAAAATTTTAAAATTAATTTAGAACCACGAGGATTAAATAACAATGAGCAGGATATATGTAGAAAGTGATTTAAGCAAGGTGTAGAAATTAAATGTAAAAATGCAAGAAGATATGAAAATTTAGAAAGAGAGCAAGTAAGCACAACATAAATAAATAAGATTTATAGTGGTTCGGTGCCAACCTTGCATCTATATCCACTCCCCAAGCTCCTACTTGAGAATTTAAATCCACTAAAATGTATTCAATCAAGAATACAACATCGGTACCTCCGATGCTAGCTATTTCAAGCTAGAATACTTATTTTTCGGATACAAGCCAACCCAATACAATTCGATTCAAGGTTTGGACCAATCTTTCCAAGTTTTGGAATCCTTCCAAAACTAAAGATCCAGACAAAATAGAGTATATGAGTTAATCACATGAAAATACAAATTTAGCTCCTTTAATGAGCAAATAAAATTTTAAATACACTTTACACGACACGAAGGAAGCTTTTCTGATTTCTCTCAAGGTGGTTGAAGACTTGAATAAGCTCTTGAGGAGTTGGTAAACTTGAATTGAAAGCTTCTTTTGCTTGAAAAGATCTTTTTGCTTAGGGTTAAAATGAATGCTTGAATCTCTTCCTTTATTTTTCTCCTTTTGGTGCCTATTTATCTTTAATGAATGCTAGAGATAAATCTAGACTGAAAATAGAATCGTTGGAGATCATTAAAAGAATATTAAATATTGCCAAAAAGAACTGAAAACTAGCCGTTATGAAAGTTTCCATCACAGAGGGTCGACTCATGGGGTCGACCTCTGTGGTGCAGAACAGAAACTGACTGTTCTGTAACTTTGGCTTGCACAGCAATAGAGATCGACTCATGGGGTGGGTCGACCTCTGCATAGGGGTCGACTCATGGGGTCGACCTCTGTAGTGCAGAACAGAAACTGATTGTTCTGCAACTTTGGCTTGCACAGTAACAGAGGTCGACTCATGGGGTCATCCCCTTTGGGTGTGCCAGCCAAAAATAGCATGCCATTCAGCCCCTTTTGACAGGAGTCGACCCAAGAAGTCAATCCAATTCTTTAAACTTGAATTTTTCTCAACATATCCATCCAAAAAGTATGAAATTACCTCCAATAGATCACAAATCTTCTGTTCTTGCTCTTGAAGCTTTCGAATCAGAATTTAGTAAAATTATGATTTTGCTCCTGAAATATAATAAATTTTTTTCCAAGCCAAAATCATTAGTAACCACGTCAAATATTTTGTAATCATCAAAATCAATTCAAAGAGCAATAATTTCTCCCTTTTTGATGATGACAAAACGTTTGAGCAAAAGCAAAATATAACATATAACATATATAAAGTATTGATTAAAAATTTCAAATTTATGAAGATGCATTACTTAAACATTATAGCCAATTATTTGAATAGTAAGCATCATGAGTAGTTTGAAGATTAATTTTAAGATAGCTTATAAGATTATTTTTTTTTGACAATTTTGCTTTGACAATTTTGCTTATTACTCGATTTTAAACAATTATAGCTAATTATTTGAATAGTAATTAGTTTTAAGATAGCTTATATGATTATTTTTTTTTGACAAATTTGCTTTGATAATTTTGCTTATTGCTCGATTTTAGATAATTTTGCTTATTGCTCGATTTTATTTCTCTACTCTCCCTTTTTGACAACATCAATTAAGATCATTACTTTCACTTTTTAAGAAAAAAATAAAAGAGACTCTCCCTCACTATAGTAATTATAAAGGATATTTCAATTTGCTCATATAGAAGATATTGCCATTGATAATATTACATCACACATATAGGAGGCATTCTTCATATCACAAAATTAAAATATTTCAATTGAGACCATTCATAATAATAAAAAAATCAATCTAAAGACATTCATATAAGATAAAAGCATATATATATATATATCCAAAATGTGACATATGTGTCATAATACATACAAGTCAAGTCAAAGTACATAGGCCATACAAAAAGCATGGATAACAAAAAAAAAATACAACTATCCATGAGTCAATCAGCCAACAATTACAAAGGCCATAAGCTAGAATCTAGACATAAAAGACTAACTATGCTAGATCTAATAGATGTTATGGCTAAAGGCATCAGAAGAGTCAGAGATATGATGAGGAGACTCAGGATCAATGCCACAGGCACGTCCTTGACCTCGTCTGCCTTGGCCACGGGTAGAAGTACCAGCACGAGCAGAAGGATGAGAAGATCCTGGAGCTTGGAAAGCTATGGACTGTGCTAGGAGAGAAAGTCTGATGGTGTCCAATTATTCCAAAGCTCTCATCATAGACTGCATCAAGGCACCAATCTGAGTAGAGACAATCTCACTGGAGCCCCTGATCTCTCTCTTCAAAAAATCAAATCTACTCTGCAAAATGTCTCGAAGCCTAGCCACCTCTACAGACAGGTGGGAGACCTCCATGATGTCCTCTTGTGGCTGGGGATGGGTTAAGGCTAATATCTATCTCTGCAAATCTAGAACTCTATCTGTCAGTCTTAGAATACATCCCTTAAGCTCCTCAAGTCGTATGGACTGAGCTGTAAGCATCTGAAAGACAGTAGAGATATGAGGGATCAAGGTCTGGTCTGAAACAGCCTGAGATGTCATCCTCTGAGCAAAGCTTGAGGTGGTAAACTGCTGAGATAAAATAGAAGCAACACGCTGGGACATCAACTCAATCTGATCATTTGCAAGTCTGATCTCTGAAGGATCTACTCTGCTCCCAGACTGTGGTAAGGAAATATGCCTCCTCACTGACTCTGAGGGACCAGCCTCGTGATCAGACACGAACTGAATATCAGGAGATGCTCTGTGATCATAAGGAGGTGATGATGGTCCTTCATCCTCAGCTCTCTCCTCAACACCCTTCGACCAACCACCATCAGTCTTTGAGAAACCCATACGGTGCAGTGTGTGGCGGTTGATGGTGTCGGAGTGTGATAACTTGGTAACTACCTCTCCCTCAAAACAGACTCCGAACCTCCTAAAGATCAGGATGAGTACCATACTATAAGGTAGGTGAGCCTTAGACCTATTTAGAGTTTCTCTTATGGCCTCAAACATCAGAGTAGGAAGGTTCAGGGGGGTCTCAGTGATCACATGGTACATGATGCATATGTCCCTATCAGATAAGAGGTCATGTCTGTCACTCCTAGGGACAAATAGTTTGGTTACCATGTGATGTAAAAGCCTCATCTCAACCGAAAAAAATTTTTCTTCTAATTTATTCAAGTTTTCAGTAAATATCCTCCCTAAGATAGCACTTAATCCTTCTTCTTTGATTGGGAACTCCATATGAGTATAACCTTCACAAGGCAAGTGCAAGATTTGTCCCAAGTGCAATGGATCAAGAACAATGTTAATCCCTTTCACCAAAGATTTTACTGTTCCGTTGCAGTAACTCAAATTTAAGTAGAATTCTCTGACCAAATCAACATAAGTATTTTTTTTTAATAAACAGTAAAACTTTCATCCTTGATTTTTAATCTTTGATCCAATAGAGAACCCTTCTTTTTCAAAAAACTTAAAGTCTATATTCTTTTTGGGTTTCACTTTTCGATTGAAGAAATGTACCTTGCTTGGGCTGAGTGAAGACTATGAAGAAGCTGGAGCCAGACCTGGAACTGAAGTTGGAGCAGAAGAGGACTCAATTGCCATTCTTTTTCTACGCACATCTTCCTCTAATCCTCGAACAGATTTTTTTTCTCTGTAGTAGCTTTGATTTGAGAGCCATTTTGGACAGGAGAGACTTGCAAACAGTCTGGGAGATTTGATGAGGGGTAGAGTGGAAGGAATTTTAAGGAAAAGCAAAGATTTTAGAAAGATAGACGGTCGGTTTGGAAAAAAAGATTTGAAGCTAGGGTAAGCTCGAACCGCCCAAACGAAGAAGAAAGAGAAGAGAGATTTAAATCCTAAAGGGATGATTTAAAGAAAAAAATCAGATGGGAAGAGAGATTTTAAGAGATTTTTGCGATTGAGAGAGTGGAGAAGGAGGTGATCATGTTCGGTAGAATGAGAAAGACGAACGGCAAAGGGATCGGCTCTTTACAATCGAAGAAATCTCAATAAAACAGAGCCTGATAGATTTTAATAAAAAATTATAAGTTTACCCTAGGGTCGACCCTGAGGGTGGACTCATGGTAAGAAAAAATTAAAAAAATGATAAAAAAATTTCAAAAAAACTTGAAACTTGAAGGAAGGGTGTCTATTTGAGAGATTGATCATATGAAGGATAGTTTTGAGCTTTTAAGAAATGAGATATGTGAATTTAGCTCAAAAATAAATTGGTTCAATAAATTTTTGATAAATTAAACTTGGAATCAGAAAGATACTCAAGCTGAAAGATCAAGGATTCCTAATTCTCTCCTAATTTCATAAAATTTATCTTCACTTAAGGCCTTGGTAAAGATGTCAGTCAATTATTTTTTAGTACAAACATAATCAAGAATTATATTATTATTTTGGACATGTTCTCTTATAAAATGATGTCTAATTTTAATATATTTTGATCTAGAACACTGAATTAAATTTTTAGTTAGATTAATAGCACTAGTGTTATTATATCTTATGAGAGTTTCATTGACTTTGATGCCAAAGTCCTCAAGTTGTTGCTTAATCCATAAGATTTGAGCACAGTACCTTTTGGCTGCAATGTATTCGGCCTCGGCCATAAACAGTGCCACCAAATTTTATTTCTTGCTAAATCAAGAGATTAAGTTAACTCCTAAAAATTGGTAAGTTTCACGAGTACTTTTTTTATCTAATTTACATCCAGCAAAATCGACATCTGAATATCCTATTAAGTCAATTGATGAGTCCTTAGAATACCATAATCCTAGAGTTTGTGTATCTTTTAAATATTTAAGAATTCTTTTAACTGTATTTAGGTGTGATTCTTTTAGATTTGATTGAAAGTGAGCATATAGATAAATACTAAACATAATATCTGGTCTATTAGTAGTTAAATATAATAAAGAATCAATCATGCCTCTATAAAGTTTTAAGTCTATATTTTTACCTCCTTCATCCTTATCAAGCTTACATGATGGGCTCATGGGTGTACCAATTACTTTGGATCCCTCCATTTCAAATCTTTTGAGTAGTTCTCTTGTGTACTTGCTTTGGATGATAGAGATCTCTTTCTTTGTTTGTTTGATTTGGAGTCCGAAGAAGAATGTAAGTTCTCCCATCATGCTCATCTCGAACTCTCCCTGCATGAGCTTAGCAAAGTCTTGACAAAGAGTTTCATTAGTAGACCCAAAAATATATATTTGTATAATTAAGATATCATCATGATTTCTTTTAATGAAAAGGGTTGTATCTACATTTCCTCTTAAAAAATTATTGTTAAGCAAGAATTTACTTAACCTTTCATACCAAGCCCTAGGTGCTCGTTTTAAACCATATAGAGCTATGTTTAATTTGAAAATATGATTTGAAAAAGTATGATTTTCAAAATCGAGGGATTGTTCTACATATACTTTTTCAGCAATATAGCCATTCAAAAAAGTACTTTTGACATCTATTTGGAATAACTTAAAATTCATAAAGCATGTATATGCAAGTAAAAGTCTAATTGCTTCTAATCTAGCAACAGGTGCAAAGGTCTTATCAAAATCAATTTCTTCTTCTTGATTATAACCCTTTACAACCAATTTAGCTTTATTCTTAATTATATTTCCATGTTCATCCAATTTATTCCTATATACCCATTTTGTGTCAATTATTAGATAATTTATAGGTCTTGATACTAAAGTCCAAACATTATTTCTTTCAAATTGATTAAGTTCTTCTTGCATTGCATTAATCCAATTATAGTCCTTTTCAACTTCATCTATGATTTTAGGTTCAAAATGAGAAACCAATGCAAAATGATTGTATGCATCTCTAAGTGAAGAATGAGTTCTTACTCCATGTGTAGGATCACCAATGATTAATTCTTTGAGATGATTATGATCATACCTCTATTCTTTGGATAGATCATTTATACCTTGAGATTGTTTTTATTATTCTTCACTTTCATCATCTTGTTTGTTTTCATGTTCTTTTTCATTTTGAATTGTTGAGTCTTTTAGGGTGAGCTCCTTCATCCCTTCTATAAGAGGATTTGCATCATCAATACCTTCATTCTTCCTTGAAGAAAGATTATTAGTCTCATCAAAAATAACATGTATTGACTCCTCTACTATTAAAGTTCTTTTGTTGAAAACTCTAAAAGCTTTACTAGAAGAGGAGTAACCAAGAAAAATAGCTTCATCGGATTTTGCATCAAATTTTTTTAATCTTTCTTTACCATTATTTAAAATAAAATATCAGCAACCAAAAACGTAAAAATATGCAATGTTTGGTTTTCTTCCTTTCCAAAGCTCATAGGGTGTTTTCTTTAGAATTGATCTAATTAAAGCACGATTTAAAATATAGCATGCCATGTTAATTACTTTCGCCCAAAAGTATCTTGGGAGGTTGCTTTCACATAGCATGGTACGGACTATTAATTCAAGAGTTCTATTTTTTCTTTCTACTATCCCATTTTGTTGGGATATCCTAGGGCTGAAAAGTTATGGTCAATACCTTCTTCATCACAAAATTTTTCAAAATCTTGATTTTCAAATTCAGTTCCATGATCACTTCGAATATTTTGAATTGAAAATTTTTTTTCATTAGTAACTCTTTGATAAAATTTTGAGAACACATGAAAAGTTTCATCCTTATGTGCCAAAAAGAAAACTCATATAAAATAAGAAAAATCATCAATAATTATAAAGTCATAATATTTTCTACCTAAACTAATAGTTCTAGTGGATCCAAATAAATCAATGTGCAATAATTCTAATGGCTTAGAAGTTGAAATAATATTTTTAAATTTAAATAAGATTTTTATTTGTTTACCCAGTTGGCATGCATCATAAATTCTATCTTTTTCAAAATTTAATTTAGGTAAACCGATAATCAATTCCTTTTTAATAAGTTTTGAAAGTGAATGCATGCTAATATGTACATGCCTACGGTGCCAAAGACAACTAGTCTCATTAATTTTGGCATTCAAGACTACTAGACATTATATATTTATCTTGGAAAGATCATTCAAATCTACTATATAAGCATTACCATGTCTATGCCCAACAAATTTAGTGCCTTCATCATTGGGACAGTTACTATGCACAATGAAGATTCAAAAATAACTTTGTACCTTTTGTCACAAAATTGACTAATGCTTAATAGATTATGTTACAAACCATCTACTAATAAAATATTTTCAACATACTTGGAGGGAGTGATACCAATGTTACCTATACCGATGATCTTTCATTTGTCATTGTCTCCAAAGGTGACCATCCCTCCATCTTTTGCATCAAGTATGATGAATTGGGATTCATCACCGGTCATGTGTCTTGAACACCCATTATCAAGATACCATTCTTGATTTGTTCCTTGAGATGCAAGACACATCTGCATACAAAAATTAAGTTTTGACTTTAGATACTCAAGTTTTCTTGGATCCTTTTTGGTTAGTCACAATGATTCTTTTTGGAACCCATATTTTCTTCACATTAAAATTTTTAGATTTGCTAGAGAAACATGTATAGGATTTGTGTCTTTCTTTACCACATTTAAAGCAAGTAATATTTAAAAATTTATTGCTTGATGAGTTTACATTGATATTTTTTAAAAATTTTTATTTCTTTAAAGGGTTGTAGTCAAGACCGACTTTATCATAAACGATCTTTTGATTATCAAGTATTATTTAAAGTTTATTTGAACTTAGAGTAAACTTTTCTACTATAAGTTTTAACTTAGCAATTTTATTTTTTAAGTTTTGATTTTTTTGTATCAAGACCAATTTTTTATTTGAAATAATCTCATTTTCTTTTAGTAAAGGTTGATTCTTTGATTTCAATTCTTTGTTCTTTATCCCTAACTTCTTTAGATCATCAACTAGATCATAAAATACTTTTTGAAGTTCTTCAAAAGTAAAGTCATTAGGAGTTTCCGCATTTATCTCATTTCATGTGCCATAAGGCACAAGTTGGCTTGTTCATGAGACTCTTCTTCTTCGGAGCTTGACTCATCATTATCACTCCATGTAGCCACCATAGCCTTTTTCTTGTACTTCTTGAGGCCCTTCTTAAGTTGTGGACATTCGGACCTAAAGTGCCCTGACTTCTTACATTCATAACAAATAAGGGATTTCTCCTTATCATTCTCCTTGCTATGCTTTCTTTTTATAGGTGGCCTCTTCCTCATCCCTTATTTTTTTTCTTCAAAAACCTTTTAAACTTTCTAGTGATGAGGGCCATTTCTTCATCTGGCTCATCATTTTCTGTTTCATCGGATTTCTCATTGAGTTGAGCAGCGAATTTGAGGGTGCTTGTCCTCTTCTTCTTGACATCTTCTTCTTCATGTTGTTTCATGCTTAGCTCGTGTGTCATTAGCGATCCTAGAAGCTCCTCCAAGGGTAAAACATTCAGATCTTTAGCTTCTTAGATTGTGGTCACTTTGACCTCCCAAGTCCTTGGTAAAGACCTAAGAATCTTTCTCACAAGGTCGTTGTTAGAATAAGACTTACGAAGACTTTTTAGACCATTAATAATATCTGTTGGGTACAAAATACCCTCCAGCCGAAGTTCGGGTCGGGAGTGACCCTCCCAGGACTCTGCTGGCGTCCGACCTTGGACGACATATTTTCGAATCTCTCCGGCGGTTGAGCTTCCGCAACATTCCCAAGTTCTGCTGACGGATAAACTCCCACATCTTCTTTCGCAAGTGTCGACCGGGTTCCCCCGACGGACGAACCCCTGCCACATCTCCCGGACTTCTCCAACGATGAGCTTCTTCAGTCATCTATCAGGCTGCTCCAAATGCTCTCGGGATTCTACTGTCGGCCGACCTCCTACAAGGGTCAACCGTTCTTCGGACCTCTTCCAGATTTTTTTCCAACAGGATTCGATTGACTCCAATCCAAATTTTTTCCAGAACTTTGTTAGTTCGTCAGTGGCCAAACTTTTTCAACAGCAGATCTCCACGACGGATGGACTCCATCCAAGTTTCTACGGTGGTCGACCGCCTTTCGGACTTCGTCTGAACTCCTACGGGAGCCGGACTCCTTCCCCGAACTCCTACTACAGGTAGACTTCATCCGAGCTCCTACGGGAGCTGGACTTCAGCCCTGAGCTCCTATTGCAGGAAGGCCTCATCCAAATTCTGACAAGGGTCGGACTCTGAGCCCCCACTACAAGCGATCTACTCCGAGCTACCACAATAAGTGGTCTACTTCAAATCTCTACTACGAGCGGTCCACGTCAGATTTCTACTGTAAGCCTCCACCTGAGCTTCTATTGTGAATGAATTTCTTTCGAATTTCTATTGCAGGTAGGCTTCGACCGAGCTTCCTCTACAAATGATCTCCATCCGAACTTCTACGGGAACCGGACTCCGACCGAACTTCTGTAGCAGACAGATTCTAGACGAACTCCTACGACACATGGACTCCAGCAGCCAGACCCCTCCAGCGGGTGAACCTCTCCAGCACCATCCGACATCCACTGCTGGTCGACCTTCTGTCGGATTCTGCATGAAACTGAACTTCATCCACAGAAAGCCCCTGACCGAGCTTCTACAGCAGATGACCTTCGCTTGCAACACTAGCACCCAAAGCACCCCACGGTAGAAGGCTCGCCAGCAACATCCGAGCTCCTCTTAGATGGAGAACCTTCTCTCTCCACCAGACACCCCAATCGAGCTTCGATCGACAGGCCTAGACTCCCTGGCAGGCCACAGTAATGGCCACGACTCTGCTCCACTTCCTGTAACGGATCCCATGTGGCTCCATCATGCTCTAGCGAGTCACGACAACGGACATCACCCCACTCTCCACAACAGGCTCCACGTGGCAGGCCACGGTGATGGCCACGACTCCACTCCACTACTCTCCATAACAAACTCCTCATGGCCCCGAATGGCCCACCACCAGACGGTTACAGACATCGCTGTCAATCTGTTATGCCCTCCGCCTATAAAAAGGAGACCCCCAGATATGTTATTCTCTAAGCTCTAATCTCTATCTCAAAACTCTGCTAAAAATTTTCGTTCGAGCACTCCATTCTTGTTGAGGCAGAGAACTAACTTGAGCATCGGAGGATCTTGCCAGAGCACCCCCAACTCCGGTTTAGACTTTCTTTGTAGGTCCCGACGGCGACCACGACTCCCTCGACTCTAGCTTCTTCGATACCGACGGATTTTTGCACCAACAGGATTGGCACTAGAGGAAGGGGTCTGTGTCTTCACAGTACCCTTGTTCTTAAAGGAGCGCTCAATGGGACCACCTTCGATCATCTTCTCCGACATCTCCTCCTCCGATTGCCTGCCTGATCTCTACCTGATGCCCCCCGATGGGCATCTACCAGGCGGTCAACGACCTCCGCGGCTAGATCTCAGCGAGCCCCGCAAGCCCCGGCCTCATCTCCAGTTTTCCAGGCTCCTCCTTTTCCGACGACGGTGGTCGGTATGGAGCAGTTTGACCTGCTGGTTCAACAGGTCAGAGGCCTCACCGAAGCAGTGCAGGCCATGCAGCAGCAGCCACAGCAGCCGCAGGCATCAGTGCGGCTGGAAAGAGCATCACCGGAGTTTCAGAATCCGACGATCGGGTAGGCCACTTGGGCCAGCCGCCCTGTCTTCCCCAGAAAAGAAAAACAGAACGCAGAGAGTCCTCCATCCGATCATGATTCAACCCCCGGAGAGTCCCTAGCTCTGCTCCACCAGAAAACCCTCGAGGCCCACAGTCGAGAGGACCTCCTGGATCAGAGACTCCAGGAGATGAACCGACGGATCGAAGAGCTCCACCGCGCTCCCATTGCTTATGGTGAGGACATCTGCACTGACCCTCCTTTCTCTCAAATGATCATGTAGGAACCAATCCCGCCAAACTTCAAGCTCCCCCAATTTGAGAGCTACGATGGGACCTCAGACCCGATCGACCACCTGGAGGCCTTCCGGACTATGATGCTGCTCCATGGCACGCCAGACGCCATCTTGTGTCGAGCTTTCCCATCTACCTTGAAGGGAGCAGCAAGAAATTGGTACTCGGCATTGAAGTCGGGTACAATCTTCTCCTTTGACCAAATGAGTCACCAGTTCGTGGCTCATTTCGTCAGCAGCCGGCGTCCCCGGTGAGGTTCGGAGTCCCTCGTCAATGTCAAGCAAAAGGAGGGAGAGTCCATCCGAGCTTACGTCAACCGCTTCAACGCCGCCGCCCTGGAGGTCCAAAATCTGGACCAATCGGTTGCAATGGCCGTCTTAAAGAGCGGCCTTCAAAAGAATGACCTCCTCTTCTCTCTGGAAAAGAAGTATCCTAGAGACTTTGCCGATCTGCTGGCTCGGGCCGAAGGATATGCCCGAGCGGAGGAAGCCTTCAAGCTGAAGGACGAGGAAGCCGCAAAGGAGCGGCAGGCGGGTGACTCTGGCAAGCCCGCAGTTGAAAGAGGCCCGAATGAAGCCTGGCCACGTTCTCGGACTCCTCCCGGGTACAAACATGCCCAGACTCCTCCTTGAGCATGCAGGCAGAGAAGCCCAGACCGCAGGGTTCGGCGGGGCTCTCCCCCAGGAAGATTCCGCAGCTATGCCCCCCTCAACGCATCGAAAATCCAGGTGCTGATGGAGGTCAGAGAGCAGCTCCCAAGGCCAGAAAGGATGCGCACACATCCCGGAAAGTGCAATCCTAACAAGTTCTGCCTCTACCATCGTGACCACGGCCATGACACAGAGGAATGCATTCAACTCTGAGACGAGATCGAGGAGCTCATCAGACGAGGTCAGCTCGACAGGTTCATCCGACGCCGACCTGAGGGTAGAGAGGATCAGCCAAGGGCCCTGCCACAACCTGAGCCGTCGAGGAGGGAAGAGCAGCCCGGAGATCGGCCACCAATTGAGATCAACTCCATCTCTGGAGGACCTTGACGGAGAGCAGACCTTCTACAGCCATGAGATTTGAAAAATCTGTAAATGTATTACGAACGACTTTACTTTAAATTAAGATTCCTTTCAAATTTGCATATCTTTCCCTTTTGGCATGAACTCGTAACGATAGGGGATGACCCCTTCAGACAACGAAAATAAAGCCGTGTTAGGAACAGGAGGAGAACCTTATCCTAACATGAGCAAAGTTGAAAGTTTGATTATTTTAAGATCGGACGGGGGGCGAGGCCTATATAACGGCCCTTATGTGCCCCCACAACCGTGTCGGGAACAGGAGGAGAGCCTCATCTCGACACAATCGAAGGCCCGATCCTCCTTAGACTGGATGGGGGGAGAGGCCCTACAACGTCCTTATGTGTCCCCCCAGCCATGTTAGGGACAAGAGGAGAACCTCGCCCTAACATGAGCAAGGCCGAAGGCCTGATTATTTTTAGATCGGATGGGAGGAGAGGTCCTACAACGCCCTTGTGTACCCCCGCAGCCATGTTAGGGACAAGAGAAGAACCTCGCCCTAACATGAGCAAAGTCGAAGGCCCGGTTACCCTTAGACTGGATGGGGGGAGAGGCCCTATAACGCCCTTGTGTGCCCCCACAGCCATGTTAGGGACAGGAGGAGAACCTCACCCTAATATGAGCAAAGTTGAAGGCCCGGTTCTCCTTAGATCGATGGGGGGAGAGGTCCTGCAACGCCCATATGTGCCCCCACAGCCCTGTTAGGGACAGGAGGAGAACCTCGCCCCAACATGAGCAAAGTCGAAGGCCCGGTTACCCTTAGACCGGATGGGGGGAGAGGCCCTGCAACGCCCATATGTGCCCCCACAGCCTTGTTAGGAACAGAAGGAGAACCTCGTCCTAACCTGAGCTGAAATCGACTACATCAGAAATAGGAAAAGAACCTCGTCCTGACACCAACTAAGGTCCGACCATTCGAGATCTGATAAGAAAAAAGAGAACCTTCTCGATGGCCCCTCTACGCTCCCGCGACCCCGTAAAAAGCTAGGGAGAACCCTTGCTTAAAAAGAGGAGGGAGATGTGAAGAAAAAGTAGCGGACTACACCAGTGAAAAATGGAAGCCAAACTATACCAAAGACACAAAGGACCTCATCTCCATGAAGAAGGAGAAAGAGAAAGAGAGATCTACGATCATGAATGAAAAGGCAAATCAACACGACAACGGCTAGGAACCTTCAAACGATGTCGACGTCGAACAAATCAAAGGACACAAAAAATTCGATAACGATGATCTAATACAAAAATGAATAAGGAACCTTCGAACAACATCGACATCGAACGAGATAAAAAATGAAAGAAGTCCGACAGACGATAATTCAACACAATGTGTGGGCAAGGTAACAAAAAATCTCCTTTTCATTTCGTTAGCAAGGTATGCGTTACAGAGCCCAGAAGGCCCAAAAAAAAAAAGAGAAAAATGACAAGAACAGAAAAAGAAGACACATAGAAGGACGAAAGGCAAAAAGAGCCCTAAGGGGGCCCGGCTTCTTCCGACTTCGAACTTTCGGCTTCGACCCTCATCAGGGAGTGCCTTAAGCTTTTGACTTCTTCTTCCAATTCTTTCTCCCTCATTAGCATCTCCATATACCTCTGATGAAATTGTTGGCTTTCGTTCTCCGCTTCTCGGAGCCTCTTTCTCAGGACCTCGGATTCCACCTCCGCATCCTTGACCACCTGCTGCTTGTATACCAGCTAGATCTTCAACTGCTGCAGCTCGGCCTTCCCCTCTCCAAGGGCTACGAATAGCTCTTCTATGGTTCCTCTCAGGGATTGGAGTTCGTCGGGATCCCGAACAGGAACAAACTGGGCTCCTTCAGATAACTGCCTTTGAAGGTGGGCAACCTCATCGATCACCATCCTGAGCTTCCTCCTGTAGTCGTCCACCTGCTTGCACCAGCCGGTCCGGTATGCATTATAGTTTGCCTCGGCATCCTGGAGCTGTTGCTGAAGGTTGGAGAACTTCTTCGACCATTCTCGATTGCGGTCGGCCCGAGTCGAAAGCCAGGATGAGCTTCCTTCCAGCTGGTCGATCTTCTCCTGTGCAGCCGACAGCTCTACTCCAAGAGAGCTGATCTTGGAAGCCTGAGCCCAAGATCGATCGCTGGCGCGCTTCTTATGTTCCTTGAGCTCCTTCTCGAAGTTCGCTTTCCTCCGACTGTACTCCATGATCCCTTTCATATGGAGGTTCCGAAAGTAGGTGGCCTCCGCAGTGGCCTCTGAGTGGCTCTCCCTCAGCCTGCGAAGCTCGTCTTCCATCTTCCTCGATTTTTTTGTTAAATGACGAACTTTCTTCCTCAGATGTCGGATCATAGACCTCAGCGGAACTCCCTACGGCAAGGGAAGCGCTTCGGCAGGACACTACCATCGGGAGACAAAAGCGTCAAGGCGCAGCTCATTGCAGAAAAAAAAAAGAAAAAGAAAAAGAGAAAGGAGAAGAAAAGTTCCCCATAAGGAGAAGCCCAATTTTATTGATTGAATGCCTCTTAAAGACAAAAGGAAAAAGGAAAATCACAGTGAAAGAAGAATACAAAGTCAGAGGTCTCAGACCTCCGAAGCAGGAGTTGGGGAGCCCGGTGTTCTTGGAAGGGGGGCTGCAGTAGCAGTGGCAGTAGGAGAGGGCCCGGCTTCATCTTCAAATGCCTTGTCCAAGAAGCTGAAGTCGAGCTCAAGAAATTTTTTGACCATCTTCTTTTGGTAGAGCTCGAATCCTTTGATGAATGCATCTTGGCCGAACTTGACGTTCAGGTCCCTCATTTCAACAGAGGCCTTGAACTCCTCCACCGCTTGGACCCTGGCCTCCGAGATCAGAACTGGAATCTGCTCCGTCAAATTTGCGACCTCGACCTCCGCCTTCCTCACCATCTCCTCCGAGGCCTGCTTTTCTTTCTCAAGGGCCTTTTGGAGGTTGGCTACCTCGGCAGCCTTTTCCTTGAGGCAGGCGGCCTCGGCCCGGCGGCCCTCCTCCGCCTGGATAGCATCCCTCCTTGCCTTGTTTGTCGCCTTGATGTTGGCGAGGAGCTGGTGCCCGATCTGCAAGGGCGGCCAGGAGGTCAGAATGAAAGTTGAGAAGTTAATTGAATGAAGGAGCGAGCGGAAGGAGGAAAGTGAATCTGCTTACCTTGAGAAAAGGACCCTAGAGAGTCCCAAACCCACTGTTCGAGATCGGTGCGAATGATCCTCTGGACGACTTTGGGCAGGACGCACCCGTCGACCAGTCGCTTTATCAGGTCCCTGTCATTAAAGGGATTCTCCATCGGCTCTTCCTTGGAGCCGTGGGATTCTTCGATGGTGGCTCGACGGTCGCTGACCCTGTGGGCCACCATCTTCTTTCTCCTCCCCCTCTCAACCCCTGGCACCTCCTCGAAGTGGGCCCCCGAAGTAGGAACCAAGGTGGGAGAACTCCTCGAAGAGGCTCGAGGAACCGGGGGCTCAGCATCTGAAGGAACATCGACCGTAAGGGCTGCTTGAGCAGGCATGGCCGAGCTCATCTCCTCCGTTCTGGCGTTCTTCGCCGACCCAAAGGCCGCAGCGCCTTTTCTTTAGTGAATCTTGAGGCCCCTGGCAAGCATCCGTGCTGCTTCGGCGTCCATTCCTAAAAAAAAAAAAAGAGAGAGAGAGAGAGAAAAAGAAGAGAGAAAAAAGAGATCAGCAATGGAGTGAAAAAAGAAAGAGGTGACGCGTAGTTAAAAAAAAAAAGGGAGGGGAAGAGAAGAAGAAAAGAAGAAGAAAGGAAAGATGGAATACTCGCAGGATCCAGAGGACTCAAGCCGATGTTGAACAGAAATTGCTCCTTCAGAAAGTTGGGAAGGGAAGGAGTTGGATAACTAAGAAGCTTCCGGGCGGCCTGAAGGTCATCCTCCCCCAGGCTAGGAGCCCGACAGACAGAGTCCCTCAGGGAGCCCCAAGGGGGCAATCCCAGCTTTAAGGTCGGACATTGGACATAGAGATACTTCTCCTTCCAGTTATGGATAGAAGAGGGAGCACCTTTCAGCAACCCCTTCTTACCAAACTGGGGGGAGAAGTACCACCAGTCCTTTGCCTAGGGGTGACGCTTGAAGGTGTAAAAATACCTAAACAAAGGAAGAGATGGCTGAACTTCGACTACGTGACAAAGGGAGAGGAACCCTATCAAAAACCTAAAGGAGTTCGGTGTGACTGAAGCTAAAGAAATGTCTAAAAAATAGAAAAGAGCGACGACAAAGGATGGAAGCGGGAGTCAAAGCCCAGCACAGAAGGCCTCCTGGTACAGGCAGAAACGGCCAGGTGGGGGGGTGCTAGCCCGATCGGTGTGATCAGGAAGCTCCAGATCGTACTCCGGAGGAACTCCATACTGAACCTTTATCAGTAGAAGTTCATCCAGAGTCAGAGAACAGGGAATGGCATCCAGCGCAAAAATCAGACGAGGCTTAGCCCTAGATATGGGTTCGTCTACAGTATGAGGGTTCTGAGAGACTGAGGAAGATGAACTCCTAGAACTGCTAGAGGCGGAGGTGCCAGAAGATATTTCAAGCAAGAACCCTAAAAATCCTGGAGAGATCAGGCGAAATAAGAGTCGAAAGGTTCGTGGGGGACCAAACAAGTGGAATGCGACAGAAGAAAAATGGAGAAGAAGGAGCACCTAGATGGCAAGAGAAGGAACGAAAGTTTCGAAACTAACCTAAGTCGCTCCGAAGGATGCAGAGGTGCAGGGACAGGGATGACTCGAAGAACACCTAGGGCCAAAATGGACGCCAAGGAAGGTCAGAGCTCTCAGAGAGAAGGCGGGCACCAACAGGACTTTCAAGCAGAACGAAACTCCTGGAGGCAGAAGGGCGGGTTTAAAAAGACCCTGGGATCCGGCGCTATAATGATCGCGGATCTCCCCAGGTTGACCCATGTTCGCCACATATCCCACTCGCCATAGCAGGCGGCTAAAAGCGGCTGACAACTGGCAGGGCCATTATTGCATCGTACCTAGAGCAATGCTCTAGCAAGAATTCTGAAAAGTTTCTTCGGATCGCCCCGATTTGAAAAGACTCCGGCACGCGCACATTAAATGTCAGGAATTTCTGAGGGTGGTCGTGCACAGAATTCAAGGGGGCAACTTCGACTGTAAAAACTTCTCTATACTTCCTTCATTCGAAGCTCGAACTCGAAAGTAGGAGGACTGGTGTTGGGTATAAAATACCCCCCCAGCCGAAGTTCGGGTCGGGAGTGACCCTCCCGGGACTCTGCTGGCGTCCGACCTTGGGCGACATATTTTCGAACCTCTCCGACGGTTGAGCTTCCACAACATTCCCAAGTTCTGCTGACGGATAAACTCCCACAGCTTCTTCCGCAAGTGTCGATCGGGTTCCCCCGACGGACGAACCCCTGCCGCATCTCCCGAACTTCTCCAACGATGAGCTTCTTCAGTCGTCTATCAGGATGCTCTAAATGCTCTCGGGATTCTACTGTCGGTCGACCTCCTACAAGGGTCAACCGTTCTCCGGACCTCTTCCAGATTTTTTCCCAACAGGATTCGATTGACTCCAATCCAAATTTTTTCCAGAACTTTGTTAGTTCGTCAGTGGCCGAACTTTTCCAACAGTAGATCTCCACGACGGATGGACTCCATCCAAGTTTCTACGGTGGTCGACCACCTTTCGGACTTCGTCCGAACTCCTACGGGAGCCGGACTCCTTCCCCGAACTCCTACTGCAGGTAGATTTCGTCCGGGCTCCTATGGGAGCCGAACTTCAGCCCTGAGCTCCTATTGCAGGCAGGCCTCATCCGAATTCTGACAAGGGTCGGACTCCAAGCCCCCACTACAAGCGGTCTACTCCGAACTACCACAACAAGCGATCTACTTCAAATCTCTACTACGAGCGGTCCACGTCAGATTTCTACTGTAAGCCTCCACCTGAGCTTCTATTGTGAACGAATTTCCTCTGAACTTCTATTGCAGGCAGGCTTCGACCGAGCTTCCTCTACAAATGATCCCCATTCGGACTTCTATGGGAACCGAACTCCAACCGAACTTCTATAGTGGACAGATTTCGGATGAACTCCTATGACACACGGACTCCAGCAGCCAGACCCCTCCAGCGGGTGAACCTCTCCAGTGCCATCCGACATCCACTGCCAGTCGACTTTCTGTCGGATTCTGCATGAAACCAAACTTCATCCATAGAAAGCCCCTGACCGAGCTTCTACAGCAGATGACCTTCGCCTGCAACACTAGCACCCAAGGCACCCCACGGTAGAAGGCTCGCCAGCAACATTCAAGCTCCTCTTAGACGGAGAACCACCTCTCTCCACCAGACACCCCAATCAAGCTTCGACCGACAGGCCTGGACTCCCTGGCAGGCCACAGTAATGGCCACGACTCTGCTCCACTTCCTATAACGGATCCCACGCGGCTCCATCATGCTCTGGTGAGTCACGACAACGGACATCACCCCACTCTCCACAACAGGCTCCACGTGGCAGGCCACGACGATGGCCACGACTCCACTCCACTATTCTCCGTAACAAACTCCTCATGGCCCCGAACAGCCCACCACCAGGCGGTTACAGATGTCGCTGTCAATCTGTTACGCCCTCCGTCTATAAAAAGGGGACCCCCAGATATGTTATTCTCTAAGCTCTAATCTCTATCTCAAAACTCTACTAAAAATTTTTGTTCGAGCACTCCATTCTTGTTGAGGCAGAGAACTGACTTGAGCGTCGGAGGGTGTTGCCGGAGCACCCCCAACTCTGGTTTAGACTTTCTTTGCAGGTCCCGACGGTGACCGCGACTCCCTCGACTCCGGCTTCTCCGACGCCGATGGATTTTTGCACCAACAATATCTATAAAATGAGTAAATATTTTAGTTATTGATTCATCATGCTCCATTTTAAAGAGTTCATATTTGTGCACAAGCATGTTAATTTTTGATTCCTTAACTTGATTAATGCCTTCATGCATGACTTCTAATCTATCCCATATTTTCTTAGCCGATATGCATGTTAAAATACGATTAAATTCATTAGCATCTAAAGCATAATATAAAATATTCATGGCTTTGGCATTGAGTTGAGCTATTTTTTTGTCAACCTCATCCCATTTTCTTTCAGATTTGGTTAATTCTACACCATTAATTATCTTAGTGGGTGTGTGTGGTCTATTAACTATGATACTCCACATATCATAGTCAAGTACTTGGATAAAGATTTTCATCCGAGCTTTTCAATAGGTATAGTTTGACCCATTAAAAAGTAAAGATCGATTTGTAGACTGCCCCTCAACTAGTGAAGCACCAACTTGAGTTGCCATAGCTCTTTAGCTCTTTGATGGTTAAATCAAAAAAAGACTAGAGCACCGAGCTCTGATACCATTTGTTGTCCAGCTATGCAACCCAAGAGGAAGAGTGAATTAGATTTTTAAAATTTTAAAATTAATTTAGAACCATGAGGATTAAATAACAATGAGCAGGATATATGTGAAAAATGATTTAAGCAAGGTATAAAAATTAGATGTAAGAATGCAAGAAGATAAGAAAATTTAGAAAGAGAGTAAGCAAGCACAACACAAACAAATAAGATTTATAGTGATTCAGTGCCAACCTTTCACCTACATCCACTTTCCAAGCTCCTACTTGGAAATTTAAATCTACTAAAATATATTCAATCAAGAATACAATGTCGGTACCTCTGACTCTAGCTATCTCAAACTAGAACACTTATTTTTCGGGTACAAGCTAACTCAATACAATTTAATTCAAGGTTCGGATCAACCTTTCCAAATTTTGGAACCCTTCCAAAATTAAAGATCAAGACAAAATAGAGTATATGAGTTAATCACATGAAAATATAAATTTAGCTCCTTTAATGAGCAAATAAAATTTTAAATATACTTTACACAACACGAAGAAAGCTTTTCTGATTTTTCTCAAGATGGTTGAAGACTTGAATGAGCTCCTAAGGGGTTGGTGAACTTGAATTGAAAGCTTCTTTTGCTTGAAGAGATCTTTTTGCTTAGGACTGAAATGAATGCTTGAATCTTCTCCTTTATTTTTCTCCTTTTGGCGCCTATTTATCTTCAATGGATGCTAAAGATAAATCTGGACTGAAAATAGAGCCATTGAAGATCATTAAAAGAGTATAAAATAATGTCAAAAAGAACTAAAAATTAATCATTATGGAAGTTTTCGTCACTAGGGGTCGACTCATGGGATCGATCTCTGCACAAGGGTCGACTCATGAGGTCGACCTTTATGGTGCAGAATAGAAACTGACTGTTCTGTAATTTTGGCTTACACAGCAACAAAGGTCGACTCATGGGGTTGTCCCCTTTGGGTGTGCCAGTCAGAAATGGCATGTCGTTCAGCCCCTTTTGACAGAAGTTGACCCAAGAGGTCGATCCAATTCTTTAAACTTGAATTTCTCTCAACATATCCATCCAAAAAGTATGAAATTATCTCCAATAGATCACAAATCTTCTGTTCTTGCTCTTGAGACTTTCGAATCAGAACATGATAAAATTATGATTTTACCCCTGAAATACAATAAATCTTTTTTCAAGCCAAAATCATTAGTAACCTCCTCAAATATTTTGTAATCATCAAAATCAATTTAAGGAGTAACAGGATCAGATAATGGAGAAAAGAGGGGGACCATAGGCAGTTGAGGGGAGGCAGGCCGGGGGCTAAGGGCTCGAAGAAGCAGCTGGTGGCTCATAGAATTTTGGATCCAGCAGCGGGGGAAAGAGGGGGACCGAAGGCAGCCAGGGAAAGGTGGGCCTGGGACTCGAGAAGGCAGGCTGGGGGCTTGAGGCTCAAGGAGGCAGTCGATGGCTCGGAGAAGCTAAATTCGATGACAGGGGAAAGAGGAAGATCGGAGGCAGCTGGGGGGAGGTGGGCTAGGGGCTCGGAGAGACGGCCAAGGGCTCGGGGAAGTGAGAGGCGGCTGGAGGCTCACAGTCGAGGGCTTGAGGACATAGGATGTGGTCGGAGGCTCACAGTCGGAGGCTCAGGGAGGTAGGAGGCGGTCGAGGGCTCGAGTAAGCGGGATCCGATAGTTGAGGGCTCGAGGAGGTGGGATCTGATGGTAGGAAGAAGAGGGGGACTGGAGGAGGGGTAAAGAAAGGGGTGGCTAGGGGACCAAAGGTGGGGGAAAGAGCCAGGAAAGAAAAAAAGTGAAAGGTAAGAAATTGGGCGGGATGGTGAAATAGGGGTAGTATTAGCAATGACAAAACAACCATCGCTAGAGCCGTCGCTAACAACACAATTGCTAATGTTATTAGTAATGGCAAATGTCATTGCTAATAAAATTTTTCATAAATATTAGCGATGGCAAAACATCATTGCTGATAAAATTTTCCATCACTAATAAGGTTATGGTGAAATAAAAAAAAAATTATCGATTATTAGAGATGGCATTGCCATTGCTAATAATTTCTTGACTTTTAACGATGGGAGGATTTTTTATCGTAATATTGTAGAAATTTTATGATGCCCCCATAGCCTTGGAGGTGATCACAAGTAGAGTCGATTCGATGGGCTCCAGGTTCACTATAACGGATGTGGTCATAGGCTAGGATAGGAGTGGTCCTAGCATGGAGATAGTGCATAGTTTTTACGAGCTTGAAGTTCAGCAATGAGGACTTCGAGGAGCTTGGTTCGAACTCTAGATACCTGAGATATAATATGAAGTAAGAAACCAAGTAAAGGGCTTCTGCTAGTAGAGGAGTCAACTCGACTCTAGGAGGAGTCAACTCGACTCTTGGAGGAGTCAACTTGGATCAGATCAAGCTGGCTTGAGCTTTGAGAGAACCGGCTCGGATACCAGACAGAGAGCAGCATTTCATGGCACACTGGTGGCACGGCATCTGAGCTGACTTAAAGTTTGGTCGAGCCAGCTCGAGTGCAGTCGAGTCGACTCGAGCTCTGATCGAATGACTCGAACTGTGGAAACAGATGCACGAAATTTTTGTTTGGGTCTGGGATCAGGTTTTGATCCTAGGGTCTTAAGGCCTAGTTTGATGGGTCTTAAGGGGACTAACTCAAGGGGTGAATGCATGATCAGACCATGGATGTACATGGATTTGCGTGAGTACATTTGGATTAGTCTAGGGAGTTTTTTAGATTTGGGTTTTGATCCATTATATAGGCTATATATATGTAACCTATTACAAGATGAATGATTTGAATTCTTTTCTCCTAAAACTCTCATCTCTTTCTTTTCTCTTTAGTTGCATGCCATATATGAAGGGTAGCGAACCCAAGCTGCCACCTCCAAGGAAGTAAAGAAGGGAGGTGCTCTCTTTTCAAACAAAACCCTGGTGCCATCTCCTTTGTATGTGGTTTGTTGGTGTTCTCAAATCTTCACATCTTGAAAAATTGCACAACAATTGGTATCAGAGTAAGGTTGAGCATAGAGAAGGTAGGAGATGCCAGAAGTTGAAGATCGGAGTTAAAGATCTTCAAAACAATAAGATTTCTCTATCAAAGGTATTTTTTCTCAAACAGATCTATGTTGTTTGTAGTTGTGATTTGAGACATCATGAGCAGTGGGTTAATGATCGACTTTGAAAAGTTTGATGGGAAAGAAAACTTCTCGATGTGGAGGACAAGTGTTGAGGATCTATTGGTTCAGCAAGAGTTGGATTTAGCTTTGTAGGAAAAGCCAGAGAAGATGATAGATCGAGCTTGGAGTTTTTTGGAGAAGAGGGCCTGTTCGCTAATCAGTTGGTATTTGACAGACTCGGTGCTATATGACGTGCTGGAAGAGAAGACACTCAAAGGATTGTGGTCAAAGTTGCACTCCCTATACATGAAAAAGAACATGTGCAATAAGCTTATACTGAAGAAATAACTCTACAGTCTTCGAATGGAAGAAGGTGGAGATATATTGGGATATGTTTAGTGGTTTGACCAGATGAATATGGATTTACTCAATTTGGATGTGGCTATGGAGGAGGACAAATCCCTGATGTTGCTGTGCTCGCTATCTAGAAGCTACAATCCACTGGTGATTACTCTATTGTATAAGAAGAAGATCCTAGTCTATGAGGGATAGTATCGGTCCTTCGGATGAACGAGTAGAGGGAGTGGATGGCGAGAGGTAGTATGAAGGTTTCCCAGGATGCTATGGTGGCCGGTGAAAGATCTAGGAGAGGAAAGGATAAACGCAAGGCAACAGAAAGGTAGAGTTCCCCAAGGAGTATCAAGGAGGTTAGGTGCTACATGTGCAAGCAGCTAGGGCACATGAAGAGAGATTGTCCACAAAGGAAGAAAGAAAAGGGAGAAGGTTCCAGACCAGAGTCATCCAATGCAGTGGCTGAGGATGATGTATTAGATGATCTTTTGATGTTATCGAGTGGACACAAGAAGGAGACAGATCGATGGGTACTGGACTCTGCTAGCACTTATCATTGTATACCTCATCAGACGTGGTTCGCTTCTTACACACAGGTGGGTGAGGGACAGTAAGTGATACTAGAAGATAGGAGCTCTTGTGGTGTAGCAGGAGTAGGTTCTATCAGACTAAGGATGTATGATGGGAGGGTGCGGATCTTAACAGATGTGCATCATATTTCGGATCTTAGAAGGAGCATAGTATCACTTGGATACTTGAAGGAAATAACTTCATTTTCAGAAGCGATTCAGGGGTGCTGAATGTCTCTAAGGGTGATAAGATTGTGATGAGAGGGAGGAGGTTGAAGAGTCATCTGTACCAGATGGTGAGATCTATTGTGTCCAAGGAGGCCAATATGATTGCTTCAGCCATGGAAGATCAGCTGGAGGATCAGTCGACACAGATTGGATAGCTGATGGTATATTTATCAGATTTACCTATTGCGGGGTTGCTGGATCACAAGAAGGTGAAGCATCGAGGATAGGTGCGTCTACATGTGGAGGAGGAAGAGCACCAGAGAGAAGTTCCTTCATGGGTGATGATAAAGATCATGGTCATGGCACGAACTCTAGGCGAGGAGGTGCAGAGGGAGGTAGAATCTTCTAGACACTCGAACAATAATGAGCGGGTACCAGGAGAGGGCCTAGAGGTGTATACATCGAGGATAGATACTACAACAGTGACAGGATGTAGGAAGGACCCAGAGACCTATGAGGAGGTTTTCACCTGCATGGACCATAGGTGGGTCGGAGGTAGGAGAGTAGAGCTACGATCACTCCAAAATTTTTTGATGCTTCAATGAAACATGTCATAGGAGCAGTGACGGTCAGAGCCATTGGGTCTGTGGTGACTAGAGCCACTAAGAGCAGCGACGAGTAGAGTCGCTGGACCTACGACAGTTGGGAGTCATAGGTGGAGTAGCTGGTGGTGTTATAGATGGAGTTATGGAGGCAGCAAGGGATGCAACTGCTGGATCAGTGGAGGGCACAGTCACTGATGATAGGACCTATAGGAGAGGTGTTCGGATGCAGGATGAGATCTTCAGCCATAAGGGAGGCGGTGGCAGTCTTTCGGATAACTCCAAGACTGAGATATACTGTGGTGGTGAAGAGATCTGCACAGTTGGCTTCACTCCTCATTGATCAGGACATATAGAGGATTGGAGCTCGGTGAAGAGTGGTGATCGTCAAGACTTTGAGGGCATCAAGATAGAGATTATAAGGATTTTATGGTGGCCCCATAGCCTTGGAGGTGGCCACAAGTGGAGTCAGTTCGATAGGCTCCAGGTTCACTATGACAGATGCAGTCATAGGCTAGGACTGGAGTGATCTTAGGGTGGAGGTAGTGCATAGTTTCCACGGGTTTGAGATTTAGCGACGAGGACTTCGAAGAGCTTAGTCAGGACTCTGGATATCTGGGACACAAGATGGAGGAAGAAATCAAGCAAAGTGCTTCTACCAGTAGAGGAGTCAACTCGGCTCTAGGAGTCGACTTGGATCAGATCAAGTCGGCTCAAGCTCTGAGAGAGTCAGTTCAGATATTAGACAGAAAGCAGCATTTCATGGCATATTGGTGTCATAGCATCTAAGGTGACTCGGAGTTTGATCGAGCCAGCTCGAGTGCAGTCAAATTGACTAAAGTTCTAATTGAGCCAACTCGAACTGCAGGAACAGATGCACAGAATTTCTGCTTGGGTCTGCAATCAAGTTTTGATCCTAGGATCTTAAGGCCTAGTTTGATGGGTCTTAAGGAGACTAACTCAAGGGGTGAATGTATGATCAGACCATGAATGTACATGAATTTGGATGAGTGCATTTGGATTAGTCTAAGAAGTCTTTTAGATTTGGATTTTGACATATTATATAGGCTATATATATGTAACCTATTACAAGAGGAATGAATTGAATCATTTTCTTCTGAAACCCTCATCTCTCTCTTTTCTCTCTGGTTGCACGCCACATAGGAGGGGCAGCAAACTCTAGCCACGACCTCCAAGGAAGTAAAGAAGGGAGGCACTCCTTTCTTAAGCAAACCGCCTCCTTTGTGTGAGGTTTGCTGGTGTTCTCAAGTCCCCACATTCTGAGAAATTGCACAACAAATATTCTGTCGAAAAATATTATTATTAGCGATGATTTTTTTTGTCATCGCTAATAGCCATCACTAATATGTGAAATTCTTGTAGTGCCACGACAACCAGGGCCAGCAACCATTAAGGAATCCCAGCTTTAATTAGAACTTGCAAGCATGGAGACTTCTGCTTCAAGAACCCCCCAGACCGAGATGGTCAATGTTTCTATTTAGGCTTCAGCCTTGTAATCCTTTTTCTTTTTTCTGTTAAATGTAAAAATGAAGCTTTTTTATTTAATAAAAGGAATCTTTTACCTTCATGACTTGTCTTTTGATTTTTGTTGCATACTTTGCCATCTCTCTCCTTAGTCTGATCAATGCGAACATTGTGGTTATACAATTATCAGCATCAAACCTCTTTCATGAGTCAGGGCTTTGCTTATCAGGGCATGCATTGAGACCTTGGAGAAGGAGATCTGCACGGCTAAAAAAGGGGCTTCCGAGGTGAGCTAAAGGGCTTCAGAGAGGGAGAAGGAGTGTGCCGAGGCTTTTGTAGAAATGAAGCACCTTCGAAAAAATATCAAGCAAACGGACAAGATATACTTTTTGGAGAAGAGATGCTTGATCGAATCTTGCTTGAAATCATATAAGGTTGCCAAAGAAGCCAAATGGGGTGCCGCTAAAAAAATCCCTCGATCTCAAAAAGAACTTCATGCTACCTCTGAAAGGATCACTTTCCTAAAGTACTTTATAGATTCGGGCAAGAAAGTCGAGGAGGCAAAATGGGGCGGCACCGAGAAGGTACTTTGGCTTTGGAACAAGCTTCTGATAGAGGAGGAAAAAATTGCTTCTTCAGATTCGATTGGCTATTGGCGATCAATGGCAACGAAACTTCAGTCGGATCTAGCAGAGAGCGAAGCAGCAGTTTATTTTATCGAGGGCAAAGTCAAATGGATGGAGGGGAAGCTCACCATGGGCTAGGTCGAACATATCCATGGAGTATTGAAGTCGGCTTTAATAGCCTACGAAACTAGCTTCACGAAGTGCAAATCCTTGGCCAGGCGACTGTTGCCGAGGATCGATGTCGACCTCCTTGTGATGGCACCTCCTGATGACTCAAAGCTCCCTAGGGTCATCATTAGTATGGTAGGTTGAGATGATGGGGAACCTTCTCGAGCAAGGGGCGATGAAGCTTCTGAGGTTCTTGCTCAATTGTAAAAATTCTTTGTCCTATCAATCCAGCTTGTGAGAAATTTTGTTTTGTCAGTTTGGTTTTCAAATTTATATTAATTCTATAATCATCTGTCGGTCGCTCTGATATTTTGAAATGAAAAGCTACTTCTGCTCTTATGCCTTTATTTTTCATTCCCATGGCTAGATCTTAAACTACCTTCTCACTTTCATTGATTGTTCTTATTATCTCACATCGTTAGGAAGTTGTGGATGCTTGAGCATAAACTTTCATTTCTTTAGATCGGTGGTGTGTCCAAAGCTCGAAGGTTTTCACTAGGTCTAAGATTCTCGAAATTCATCCTACCTCCCAATAGGCTAGGTCATTCCAAGATTATTTGGAGAATCCATAACTATACCTGATGTGTCAATCTTGGAGCCGAAATGCTCCTCTCATAGGAACTATCGCTGCATATTTATCTAGGTTGTTAGGCACCCTTCCCATGGCTACATCGGGGCGGGCTCCTTCGGGGTGTCGAAGTGCCTTATGTCGTGGTGGGCTTCATCAAGATGATGAAGTGCCTTATGTCATGGCGGGCTTCATCTAGGTGTCAAAGTGCCTTCATCACGACGGGCTTCATTTTGGTGACAAAGTGTCTTCTCATTGATTTGGGCTTCATCTTGGTGATGAAATGCCTTCTTTGTGATAGACTTCATTTTAGTGATGAAGTACCTTTTCATTATGGTAGACTTCATCTTAGTGACAAAGTGCCTTCTGGTTGCTGTGGGCTTCATCTTGGTGACAAAGTGCCTTCTTATTGCAACGGACTTCATCTTGGTGATGAAGTGCCTGGTGTCATGGTGGGCTTCATCTTAGTGATGAAGTACCTTCTTGTTGTGGTAGACTTCATCTTGGTGATGCAGTGCCATCTTGTTGCATTGAAGTGCCTTGTCGTTATGATGGGTTTCATCTTGGTGATGAAGTGCTTGGCATCATGACGGGCTTCATCTTGAAGATGAAGTGCCTTCTCATTATGGCAGGCTTTGTCTTGGTGATGAAGTGCCTTCTCATTGCGGTAGGCTTCATCTTGGTGATGAAGTACCTTCTTTGCGGTGGGCTTCATCTTGATGATGAAGTGCCTTCTTGTCATGGTGGGCTTCATCTTGGTGACGAAGTGCCTTCTTGTTGCAACGAGCTTTATTTTGGTGATGAAGTGTCTTCTCATTATGGTAGGCTTCATCTTGGTCACAAAGTACCTTCTTCATGGTGGGCTTCATCTTGGTGACGAAGTGCCTTCTTGTTACGGTGGGCTTCATCTTGGTGACGAAGTGCCTTCTTGTTGTGATAAGCTTCATCTTGGTGACAAAGTGCCTTCTTGTTGCGGCGGGCTTTATCTTGGTGAAGTGCCTTTTCGTTGTGGAGAGCTTCGGCTTGGTGATGAAGTGCCTTCTTGTTGTAGTAGATTTCATCCTGATGATGAAGTACCTTCTTGTCTCTCCGAATGGCTTGATTGGAGATCTTGTTTATCCACAAAACATGGAGATAAAGAAAAAAAAACTTTATTACAAGAGAGTATTTTTACATTTATTGGTAATGCATCCAGAGATTGCTCAAATTTCAGAGTCATTGCAGCAGAGTCCCATCTAGCCATTTCAAGCTGTAAGTCCCAAGTTTAACGATCTTACTGTTGATCCTAGATTTGATTTTGATGAATAATAAAATTTTTGAGTATATTTAGTACTAATAATTTATTTGAGTGTTTGAAGAGAAGTTTCAGAAAGTTAGGACCCTATCTCAATGAAGCTTAATGATTTTGAATGAAAGATTCAAAGAAGGAAGACTTAAAGAGGTTAAGCCAAACATTTTTTAAGAAAATAGGATCTTGAGCTGACTTAAGAGATTGTTGAGTCAACTCTGCCATACATTCAGCATTTGGCATGAACCTTAAGTCGACTCAAAGATGTAGACTGGCACTGGCACAAAAAAAATAAAGAAGCTATTTTTGACCCTACTGCTCGAGTTGACTTAAGAAGATCATGAGCCGACTCATGAGGATCTCGAGTCGACTTAAGAATTTAATGAGTCGACTTATCAGCTCTTAATAGCTCTAACAACTAGTTTTTAAAAAACTATAGAATTGATCTGAAAAGCTTCAAATGGCTATTTATCATGCTCCAATAGCTACAAACCCATTTTTAGTGATGCTAATCTGGATTAGAGGATGTCTAAACCATTATTAAAGTAAAAAAACTTAAGAAAATAATATATAGAGGAGAAAAATCTAAGATAGATTCAAAATTTTGTTCAACCCTTTAAGTGAGCTTTAAAGAGTTTTTACTCCATTCCAACCACTCAACTAGCTGTACAATCAAGTCATTCTCAAGTGAAGGAAGAGAACATTTATTGCAAAAGCCCTCCAACCTCTCATCTTGTGCATTAAAGTCTCACATTAGCTTATTAAAGAAGTTTGTATTTGTATTTAAATTTTTGTACTTACAAATTGATATTTCAAATTTCAATAGGATTTGAAATTTGGGGGATAGACTCATCCAAGCCTTGAATTGGATTTATACAAGCTTAGGAGTGGCTTAAAGATAGATTTTGATTGATGAATCTGCAAAATCAACTGAGTTTAGATTGTGATCTTAAAAAATAATCTTACTATAATCAGTTAATTACAATAAAATTTTCAAGAAGGTTGCTTGAGGAGTGGACGTAGGTGTTGGAGATTAAAATCGAACCACTATAAACATCTTTGTTTGTATATGTGATCATGCTCTTAAGTTATTTACTTTCAGTATTTATATTTCTACATATCAATATGCTGTATACATCTTATACATATTCAAAGTCAGCACATTCTTGTTTAAGTTAGTAAAAATTTTTGAAAACCTAATTCATCAGTTAGTAAAAATTTTTGAAAACCTAATTCACCTCCCCTCTTAGATTGTATCTCTGGGTAATAAGTGGTATCTGAGTAAAAAAAAAATTTCACTTATGTATCTTATGATCTAGAAGAAAAGATCAAGATGATAACCCAATTGCATGTTTTCCTAGTGAAAGGGCAGTCCACTAACTGATCTCCTTTATTCAATGATTCAAATTATACATATTGGAAGGCACACATATACATATTCATTTAAGCACTTGATTATGACCTATGAAGTGTTATAATCAATCGATTACACACACCCACAATCATCATTGATGGCAATGTTGTTCCAAAATTCAAAAAAGATTGAGATGACAATGATAAGAAAATGGCTCAATTGAATGCCAAAGCAATGAACGTACTTTATTATTTGATTGATGCAAATAAATTCAATCATATTTTCACTTATATTTTAGCCAAAAAAATATGGGATAAACTTAAGGTTATCTATGAGGGTACCAATCAAATAAAGAAACCCAAAATAAACATGTTGGTGTATAACTATGAACTTTTCAAAATGGAACCAATTGAAAGCATTACTGAAATGTTTATACGATTTACTGATACTATAAATGGGCTTAAGAGCTTGAAAAAATTATATACTAATAGTGAACTTGTAAGAAAAATTCTAAGATCTCTTTTTCGAACTTGAGAAGCAAAGGTGACGGTCATACAAGAAGCAAAGTATCTCAATACCTTATCCCTTGAAGAACTTCTTGGTTCTTTTATGACATATGAATTAACTATGAGGCAAAATATGAAAGATGAGACCAAAAAGAAAATGATCATGGCACTCAAGTCTTTAGCCAAAGAAAAAGATGAAGATAGTAAAGACTCTGAAAGGGTGATGATGATGAAGAGTTGGCCCTCATAACCAAAAAATTCAGAGGATTCATGAAGAAAAAGAGGCCAAACTTCAAGAGAAGACCCTTCTCCAAGGATGAGGCTAGCAAAGATCAAGAGAAAGACAAAGATAAGGACCTACTTACATGCTTTGAGTGTAAGAAATCAAGTCGTTTCTATAGGCTTAGGTATGGTGTTCCCAAGCCTTGGGAGGCCAGATGAGGAGCCATGGTGTTGGCTCCATGAGTCTAGGATCAGTTTGGGTCCTAGATTAGGACCAATTTGATCCTAGGATGGAGGTTCGGCCCTCCATGATCATGAGGCCCAGGGATTTGGATCTTGAGTGGGCTAATCTATGTTTGGGCTAGATTTAGATCCAAGAGGATGAGAGCATGTCAAGTTAGAGGTGTGCATGTGCTTGGATTGAGTACAATCACATTGGGTTAGCTATGAAAGTTTTTAGACCAGGATTTGATCTATTTGTGTGTATAAATATATACATGTAATTAGATCAAATATGAAAAAAAATAAAAAGAGCCTTTCTCCCTATCTCTCTCCTCTCTCTCTCTCTCTCTTGTTCTCCATGCCCTCCTCTCTCTTGGAAAAATGATAGCCACTCCTAAAGTTGAAGGTGGATGCCCCAAACCCTAGCGCCCTAATCCTAGCGCCTAGATCTTGCTGCCTCTTTCTTTACGGCTGCCATCCCTACTTGGATGCCCCTTCTTGATTGATTTTGTGCTAGTTTCAGATCTCCACGCCCCTTTGGAAGATTTCCAACAATTGGTATCAGAACTTGATTGCGCATGGAAGAGAAAAGGAGGAGTTCTTGAAGGATTAGGTGTAGCACAAAGCAACAATCAAGAAGGATTCCTAGTCTTAGTCCTAGTAGAAATCCTTGTCCTCTCCTTCTTTGGATAAATCTTCTTAGTATTTCCAAGTTTCAAAGGCTTGGTGAGGACCTTTACATGTGATAGAAGTCAAGGAGAAGCCAGATTGGACGTGAAAAAGAAGGAGAAGCCCGTGAAGCGCAAGGTGCAGGGCAAGGCAGCCAACAAGAGAAGTCCTAGTCGCGCTAGGAATCTCTATTTGCATCCTTCTTGGATCCTTTTCTTACTGATACTAGATTTTTCAGACCTTAGTGAGGGCATCTACATCTGATAGGAGTCAAGAAAAAGAGCCCCCCAACATCTGATTGCATGGAGAGGAAGAAGGAAGAAAATTCTTCAAGGAAAGAAAAATCTGCATACCCTCTTCCAAGGTATACCTTCTCAAATCTGATCTACTTTTGTTGTGATTGTAGTTGCTGCCAACCATGAGCAGTGGTTTGAAAATGGAGTTTGAGAAGTTTGATGGGAAGAGAAGCTTCTTGATATGGAAGGTTAGGATGGAGGATCTATTGGTCCAACTCGGATTGGATCCAGCCTTGAAGGATAGGTCGGAGGATATGATAGATAGGCAGTGGAGTTTCTTGAAAAAGAGAGCATGTTCGACGATTAGGGGCTATTTGGTAGACTCAGTTTTGTATGGTGTGTTAGAGAAAAGATCACCCAAATAGTTGTGGTCGAAGTTGCACATCATGCATATAGGAAAGAATGTATGCAACAGTTGATGTTGAAGAAGCAATTGTACAGTTTTTGGATGTATGAATGCGGAGATATTATGAGTCATATTCAGTGGTTTGACCAGATGAGCATGAATTTTCTGAATCTTGGGTTGAAGATAGAAGAAGAGGACAAAAGCTTGCTCTTGCTATGTCCGCTGTCTAGTAGCTTTGATCCATTGGTGATGACCCTGCTGTATGATAAGGAGATGCTGAATTATGAAGAGATAGTCTCAGTTCTTAAGTCCAATGAGCAAAGAGAACGAATGACAAAGGAGGGTGTTTCCTAAGAGGGCCTCATCGCAGGAGAGAGGCCCAAGAAAGGGAAGGATAAAAGCGAGCATAGAGGATGGAATAGGTCTTGAAAAAGCAGCAAGAAGGTAAGGTGCTTCAAGTGTAATGAAGCAGGGCACTTTAAGTGGGATTGTCCACTTTAAAAAAAGTGCAAGGGAGAAAGAAAAGAGACTGATTTTCTGAATGCCGTTGCTGATTTAGAGGAGAAAGATTTTCTCTTGATGGTTTCGAAAGGGTCCATAGTGTGTGGAGGATTCGAAACGGCAACAGTAGCTGTGGAGGAGCAGCAGGAGGCCCAATAGGATAGCATTGGATAGCTGACCTCATTTTTAATTTTGCCTTTTGCAGGTGCATCAGGAGGACTCGATATTTAGGTGGAGCACCATCCAAAGGTACCTCCACATGTGGAGGAAGGTTTGGCACAAGTTCAGGGCCAATAGGTGCAAAGAAAGGAGCAAAATTCTAGCACCAGTGGTAGTATCACACTACACAAGTCGATGTGGAATGTATGGGAGTCGAAAAAGAATGGCTCTGAGGAGACGGTATCATATACATTGGTTGCAGCAAGAGGGCACCCTAAAACCTATGAGGAGGCTGAGGCAAGCCAAGGAGAAGATAGGTGGGTTCAGGACATTCTAGAAGAGCTGTAGTTTCTCCAAGAGAGTCTGAAGCAGCAGTTGGTGCAGTTGTCCAGCAGAAAGAAGCCTACAAGACGTAAGTGGGTGTCCAAATGCAAGGAAGAATCTTCAATCCAAGGGGAGGCAGATGTTTTAGAGGCCTCCAAGAGAGCTTCAAGGCTGAAGGGTTTGGCATTGGCAATGGGGTTTGCATAGAACGCTGTCAAGATGCACGGTGACAACAAGTTGGTGCAGATGAATTGTGCAAAATTTGCCAAGGCTTTGGGGTACCAAGGTAGAGATTGTAGGTTTAGGTGTAGTGCTCCCAAGTCTTGGGAGGCCAGGTGAGGAGCCATGGTGTTGGCTCCATAAGTCTAGGATCGACTTTAGATTTTAGGACTAGGATCGATTTGGTCCTAAGGTGAAGATTTGACCCTCCACAATCATGAGGCTCAGAGATTTGGGTCTTCAGTAGGCTAATCCATGTTTGGGCTAAGTTTGGATCTAAAGGGATGAGAGCATGTCAAGTCATAGGTGTATATGGGCTTGGGTTGAGTGCAATCACATTAGGTTAGCTATGAGAGCTTTTGGGCTTAAATTTAATCTATTTGTATAGATATATATATACATGTAATTAAGTCAAATATGAAGGAGAATGAAAAGAGTTTTTCTCCCCACTTGTCTCCTCCTCTCTCTTGGAAAAACCCTAGCCGCCCCTAGGGTTGAAGGTGGATGCCCCAAACCCTAGCGCCCTAATCCTTAGTGCCTAGATCTTGCTGTCCCTCTCTTTGTGGTTGCCATCTCTTGCTTGGATGCCTCTTTTTAATTGATTTTGTGCTGGTTCTAGATCTCCACACCCCTTTGAAAGATCCTCAACAATTTCAAGATTAACTGTCCTCTGCTAAAGAAGTCCTCCAAGAAAGTGAAGAAGAAGACAATGACGGCCACTTGAAGTGATAGTACAAAATTAAGTTCGAATGATGAGACATAAGAGATGGTTAACCTCTGCCCTATGGCTCAAGAGGATGAGATAACACTTGATACTCAAACAGAATTTATACTTGAAGAATTACAAGAAGCCTTTTATGATTTGATTGATGAATTTAAAAAGCTTACTTTAAAAAATAAAAATCTCAAGTCATCAAATCAAATTTTGATCAAGGAAAAAGAGAAGATTTTTGAAAAAAAAGAATCTATTTCTATAAAAAAATCAGAACCCAAAGAAGAAAATTGAAAAACATAAATCTATGGTTGATAAATCACCTTAAGTTCTAAAAAACTATAAATGATATTTAATAATCAAAAGACTATTTTTGACAAAGCAGGAATTGAATTTAAAACTCAAAAAAAGCAAAAATTTTTAAAGAATTTCTTCATAAAAGAAGAATCATCAATCTCTCAAAACATAATCAATTTTTGCTGTGGTAAAATTAGACACAAATCATATATTTGTAATTTCAAAAAAATAAAAATAATCAAAATATTAAGAAAGTGTGGGTTCCTAAAGGAACCATGGCTACTAATCCTAAAGGACCCACGATGACTTGGGTACCTAAAACCACTACTTGATGTATGATTGCAGGTTTGTCTTACAGTTAATGAAAAGAAGAAAAAATAGTATCTCGATAGTGGCTGCTCAAGGCACATGACAGGTAATAGGAAGCACTTTATCACTCTTAAATCCAAAGAAGGAGGAGTGATGACCTTTGGCAACAATGGTAAAGGGCACATCATCGAAAGTAGCAAAATATATATTACTCTTATATTTATAAAAAATATATTTTTAGTAAATAGTTTAAAGCATAATTTATTAAGCATAAGTCAGCTTTGTGACAAAGGATTTAATAGTTTTTGAATCACTCATGTGCATAGTAACTAGTCTCATTGGTAATAGCATAATTCTCATTAGACATGAGCATGAGAATATCTAGATAGTTGATTTGGATGATCATTCACTAAGAATGGCCAATGTCTAGTTGCGATGAATGTTAAAATCAATGAGAACAGTTGGTTAGGCATCATAGATTAGGATATGCTAGTATAGATTTAATTTTAAAAATAATTAAAAGAGATCTTGTGAAAGGCTTACCAAAATTTGACTTTAAGAAAAATAAAATTTATGATACATGTCAATTTGAAAAATAAACTAGAAGCTCTTTCAAATCTAAAAGTATGGTTTCAACTTTTAGTCCTCTTGAACTACTTCACATGGACTTGTTTGGATCAACTAGGACCACGAGCCTATGTGGTAAGAAATATGGACTTGTAATTGTAGATGATTTTTTTAGATTCACTCAGACATTATTTTTGACACAAAAGATTGAAGCTTTTTCTATATTCATCAATTTTTTTAAGAAAATATTAAATGAAAAGAACCTAACAATTGTTTGTATAGGAAGTCATCATGGAACCGAATTTAAAAATCAGCACTTTGAAAACTTTTGTAATGAAAAAAAAATTCATCATAATTTTTTTGCTCCTAGAACACCTCAACAAAATGAGATTGTTGAAAGAAAAAATAGAATTTTAAAAGAAATAGCCCATACCACATTGTGTGAAAGTAAATTTCCATAATATTTTTTAGCTAAAGCAATTAATACATCTTGTTATATTTTAAATAGATCCTTAATTAGACCTATTTTAAAGAAAACTATTTATGAATTTTGAATAAAATAGAAAATCAAATATTAGTTACTTTCAAATTTTTGGTTGTAAATGTTTCATTCTAAATAATGCAAGGATAATTTAGATAAATTCGATGCAAAATCAAATGAAGATATTTTTTTAGAATATTTCATATCTACTAAAGTACACAGAGTCTTCAACAAATGCATGTTGGTTATTGAAGAGTCTATACATGTGGTATTTGATGAAACTAATGATCAATCCTCTAAAAAAAAAGATATTGCTGATGATGATGCAGGTTTAATTGACAATGGCATGAAGAAGCTTATCCTCAAAGAGTCGATAGCTCCAAATGATAAAGAAGAAGAAAGAAAGGTGGAAAGAAAAGATAAAAATTATGAGAGTATTCAAATTAAAAGCCTACCCAAGGAATTAATAGAGGTATGCATATGGTCATCCTAAAGATCAAATTATTGGTGATCCATCGTAACGGGTAAGAACTCGTGCATCCTGAAGAAATGTTAATAACTACCTAGCATGTGTCTTATATAGAACATAAAATCATTGAAGAAGCTAAAAATAATCTTAATTAGATGATTACTATGTAAGAAGAATTAAATCAATTTAAAAGAAATAAAACATGGATACTTATTGATAGACCTGATGATCACCCAATAATAGAAACTAAATAGGTATTCAAAAATAAATTAGATGAAAATGATGTAGTAGTAAGAAATAAAGCAAGATTAATAACTAAAGGCTACAATCAGAAAGAAGGTATTGATTCTGATGAATCTTATGCTCTTGTTGTTTGATTAGAAGCTCAATTAGATTGTTACTTGCCTTTACATACTTTATATATTTTATATTATATCAAATAGATGTTAAAAGTATATTCTTGAATAGATTTATTTCAGAAGAAGTTTATGTTAAACAACCATCTAGTTTAGAAGATCATAATTTTTCAAACCACGTTTTTAAATTGTACAAAATCTTATATGGTTTGAAGCAAGCACCCTGTGCTTGGTATGAAAGAGTAAATAAATTTTTAATTAAAAATAACTTGGCAAAAGGTAGTGCAGACACAACACTATTTCTAAAGAAAAAAATGATGACTTACTAGTTATGCATATTTATGTAGATGACATCATATTTAATGCTACTAACAAATCTCTTTATCAAAAATTTTTCAAGCTAATGTAGGGAGAGTTCGAGATGAGCTTGATGGGAGAACTAAACTTCTTCCTCGGACTCTAAATCAAGCAAATTAAAAAGAAAATCTTTATTAATCAAAGTAAATATATCAAAGAAATAATGTAAAAACTATGGGATGGAGATCACTAAACCTCTTGGTACACCAACGAGCTCTTTATGCAAACTTGATAAAGATAAGAATGGTAAAAGTATCGACCACAAATTTTACAAAGATATTATTGGATCCTTACTCTACCTTATTGCTAGTAGATCCGATATAGTGTTTAGTATATGTATGTATGCTAGGTATCAAGCTAATCCTAAAAAATCATATCTATTAGCTGTTAAAAGAATTATTAGATATTTAATGAAAACTTATACTGTTGGTTTATGTTATTCAAAGAACTCTTCAATTGATTTAATTGCATATTTTGATGTTGATTTTGTTAGTTGCAAACTTGATAGAAAAAATACTAGTAGAACATATTAATTTTTAGTTATTAACTTAATCTCTTGATTTAGCAAGAAAAAAATCAATAGAGTTATTGATGACAGAAGTCGAGTATATCACAGTCGGAAGTTGTCGTACTCAAATCTTGTAGATTAAGTAATAACTAGAAGACTATGGAATTAAATTAAATAAGATACCTATAAGATGTGATAATACAAGTGCAATCAATTTAACTAAAAATTCTATTCAACATTCAAAAATTAAACATATTGAAATAAGACACTACTTCATAAGAGATCATGTTCAAAATGATAATGTATTGCTAGAATTTATTTGTACTGATAAACAATTAGCAGATATTTTCATCAAGCCTCAAAGTGAAGATAGGTTCAGCATGATTAGAAGGAAACTAAGTATTTGTGACCCTTTTGCTTAAATTTTCTCAACACTAATAAATACATCAAATCCATTAATCCCTCTCATTTAAGTTTTATCCACTCTAATCTCCTTAAATTCTTGTCTCAGAACCTCCCTTGAAAAATTAGTTTTTCATTCTGCTTTGGCTTGAGTTGACTCATGGTTTAGTTTGAGTCGACTCATGCTTGAGTAAACTCAAAAATTTATTGAGTCAACTCATGATCGAAAATGCAGTTTTTAAACCCGAGCTCCTTCTTCCCTTTTTCACTTCATTCTTTCACTGTTTAACTTGGAAACATTCTTTAAGGTCATGAGAACCCCAGTTGATCCCCCACCTATCCTTTTCTTTCAAAATCTCGCTCGGATTTGTCTCCGTGGTGTGTAATGGGATCGTGAAGAAAGGATTGGTTGTTAAGTGGAGACTATCTCAAGTGAAGTGCAAATCTTTAAGGGACAGCAACTCTGATTATCAAGAAGGTACTATCGCTTCTTATCACTCTCCCGTTCCTCCTCCCTCTATCACATCCCTTCTTGATCTACAACTTACAACCGAGCGGAATGTAGACTTTCACTTTTTTGATCGGGAGGGATTTTGGATTGGAAACTAGATCCGTATACAGGATTGAGAGTAATTCTTCTCTTTGAATCAACACACCTATCCACGACTGGTACATGATTTCTATCGATCCACGACACAGGGAGACAATGACATTGGCTGTACGGTTAAAGGAATCATCTTTCTCCTCACCGCTGAGAGGTTAGGACAAATTTAGAGGCTACCAGTTGAGGGAGTTGCACCTCAACGTCCTTTTGATAAAGATCAGGCTTTGAGGTCAATTATGAGAAGGAAAGTTGAAAAGAACATTTTTGAGCTTCAAGTAAATCACCTATCTATGGAAATGAGGGTCCTTAGTCACATAGTGGCTAGGATCATCTTTCCTAAGATCGGATGATTTGACCTTGTCCCCGAGCAAGTGATAGGGATTATGCATTGCATTATCTGGGGATAGCCTTTGAACATCCCACTATTGATTTTCACTCAAATGCGAGACAAAGTTGAGAGAGCCAGGGCATGCCTTCCCTATGGCAATGCTCTGACTTCAATTTTTTGGGAGGTTGGTATTGATCTTGAGGGAGAGTTATCTGTGGATCTGCGCCATACCAACATATATGATGAGCAGACTCTCATTCACACAGGGTACCACAGGATTGGTCAGAATTGGATTCGGTACATGTCTGGATAGGAGCAGCAGTGACCTACGAATGTTGGAGGATCGAGTCACCAACCTATTCGTGATTCTGATGCTCCGCCACCATAGCCTGATGATCCTTATAGGACTCCTCCTATCCATTCAGTAAGAGGTTAGTTTTCTCAATCGCTTGTGCACAGCTGGATGATAACCAGATGGTGAGGCTGGGACAGATTGTGTTGGATGGATTCAATCTCAGACAGATTGCATCGAGGCATAACTTGAGAAACCTTTATCTGAGGTGAGCAATTTGGCTCAAAGGATGGACATTTTGGAGAGCTGAAATAGATCTGGAATGCCTTAAGACTTCACTTCTTCACTTCTAGTTTTGATGGGGTAGTTTGTGAATTTACTGAAGACACATGCTCCACCTGGCTCAGTAGTGGTGGCGGCAACATCAGCAGCAGTAGATATTTCACTTTTAATCCCATCCCACCACCTGTTTCGCAGCTATCCCAGAGAACACACATCCAATCTTCTACTTAGTCACCTCCTAGACCTTTTAGGACATACTTTAGAGTAGCTGTAGGAGGTCCCTCCACTCGTACTAGGAGTAGGAGATCTGCTCTTCCTATCACTAGGACCAGTTCCTCCACTCTTGAGGTCTCATCCAATGAGGATCAGACCTAACTTATACTCTAAGATTTGTCTTGCTTGTGTGCTAGATATTATCTTAGTATCCTAGTATCTAGTTTATACTTTGACTTTTAATTTATATGTATGTTTGTCTTGATGGATATTGTACTGTACTTGATTCACTTTTTGCATACAATATATGCTGAATATTGTATTTTCTTTATATATCAATGAATGATGGTATCGATGAATATTGTACTTTTATCTTTTATCTATGTTATTTACTCATGTATTATTTGATGATGACAAAAAAGAGAAGAATATGTATATAGTAAAGTAAAATGGCATATAAAATGATAAAATCAGCACATAAAGATACATAAAATAATTAAATAAAGCACTTAACTAGCACAAAGTGACAACTAATGCAAAATAGCACACATAAAGTACAAAATGATACACAATCAATATGGCTCAAACTACTTTTAACAAATAAATAGGGAGAGATTCCCGTGTATGAAATGATTATTGACATTCACAAAAAGGGAGAAATTCTAATTTCAAGCATGATTTAAATTTTTAAGACTATAACCTAGTAAAATGAATTTTAACTCCTAACTTTCTTTGAAATGCCAAATCATTGTTGCAAACAATTCTTGGTAATGTGTTTATTTTCTTATTCTATGAATTTTGAAATTAAAAATATTTTGTATACACTCAAAAGTTTTATCATTATCAAAAAAGAAGAGATTATTGATCCTAGATTTGATTTTGATGAATAACAAAATCTTTAAGTATATTTGATACTAATAATTTATTTAAGTGTTTGAAGAGAAGTTTCAAGAAGCTAGGATCCTATCTCAATGAAGCTCAATGATTTTGAATGAAAGATTCAAATAAAAAAGACTTAAAGAGATCAAGCCAAATATTTTTCAAGAAAACAAGATTTTGAGCCGACTCAAGAGGTTGTTGAGTCAACTTTGCCATACATTCAGCATTTGACACAGATCTTGAGTCGACTCAGGCACAAGATGAGTTGACTCAGGCATTCAGACTGACACCGACATAGAAAAGATAGAGAAGATATTTTTGATCCTACTACTCGAGCCAACTCAAAAAAATCATGAGCCGACTTATGAAGACCTTAAGTCAACTCAAGAATTCGAGAATCAACTTATCAGCTCCTGATAGCTCTAACGGTTAGTTTCAAGAAAGCTATAGAATTGATCTGAGCAGCTTCAAATGGCTATTTCTCATACTCCAACAGTTATAAACCCATTTTTAGTGATTCTAACCTAGATTAGAGAGTGTCTAAGCCATTATTAAAGCAAGAAAACTCCAGAAAATAAAATATAAAGAAGAAAAATCTAAGATAGATTCAAAATTTTGTTCAACCCTTCAAGTGTTCTAAAAAGTTTTTGCTCCATTTCAACCACTTAACCAGCTGTGCAATCAAGTCATTCTTAAGTAAAGGAAGAGAACATTCATTATAAAAGCCTTCCAACCTCTCATCTTGTGCATCAAAGTCTCACATCAGCTCATTAAAGGAGTTTGTGTTTGTATTAAAATTTTTGTACTTACAAATTTGTATTTCAAGTTTCAATAAGGTTTGAAACTTTGGAGATCCGCTCATTCAAGCCTTGAATTGGATTTGTACAAGCCTAAGAGTAGCTTGGGGATAGATTTTGACTGGTGAGCCCACAAAATCAATTAGATTCAGATTGTGATCTTGAAAAGTAATCTTACTGTAATCAATTGATTATAGTGAAATTCTCAAGAATATTGCTTGAGGGTGAATATAAATGTTAGAAATTAACACCGAATCACTATAAACCTCTTTATTTGTGTATGTGATCTTGTTTTGAAGTTAGTTACATTCGATATTTATATTTCTACATATCAATACACTGCATACACTTCATGTACATTTAAAGTCAGTACATTCTTGTTTAAGTTAGTAAAAATTTTTGAATATCCAATTTACCCTCCCTCTTGAATTGTATCTCTGGGCAACACTCGCCTACTTAGTAAAGACCTTCTCAATTTGGGGATAGCTTCTCTTGTTCATCTGATTGTGATACTTTGGCATAATGCAAGACTTGGTTACCAATCTTGAACTCCTCGTCCCAGACATAGGAGTTGTAATATCATGCTATCCTATACTGATAGATTACCATTCTAACCTGAGCCCTTTTCGAACTTCTTCAAGTAAATTTAGGTTCGCTCGAAGCAATTTTAGATTATCCTGGTGGTTGTAGTTTTCAACCCATGGGGAGGGGAGCTCGATCTCCATAGGGATAACTACTTCGGTTCCAAAAAAGAAGTTGAAGGGGGTCTCTCTAGTGGATATTCTTTGAGTGGTTATGTACGTCCAAAGTACATGATGAAGTTTGTTTGCTCATGATCCTTTGGCTTGGTCCAACCTAGCTTTTAAAACCTGTAGGAGTGTTCCATTAGTTACCTTGGCTTTCTTGTTAGCTTGGAGATGTCCTACCAATGTGAGATGATATGAGATGCCTAGATCCCGACAGAACTTGATAAATTGGGCACCGCTGAACTGACGATCATTATCGGTGACTAGCGCTCATAGTAGAACAAAAGCGGTATATGATAAATTTTCAAATGAAGTCCTTGACTTTGGCTTCAATAATTCGGACCAAAGGCTCAGCTTCCATCCATTTGTTGAAGTAGTCGATGGCGGTAAGTAGGAATATTTGCTAGTCTGTTGCTTGGAAAAATAGATCAAGAATGTCCATCTCTCATTGTGCAATGGGCCAGGGAGCACTGATTGGGGTCAGTGGCATGGTCGATTGGTGCTGGATATTGGCACTAGTTGCACCATTTCATCAAATCGACTACATCCTGTTGTATTATGGGCCAATAATATCCATGTTGAAGAACTTTATAGGCTAACAACTTGCCTCTCTGGTGATTTTCATAAATTCCTTCATGCACTTCTCGTAGGGCATAGTCAGCTACAAAGGAGCGCAAGCATCTGAGGAGTGGTAAGTAGAAGGATCTTTTATACAGCTTGCCTTCGTAAAGGATATAGTGGGGTACTTGATGCCTAATTTTCTAAGCCTTCTTTGGATCTGGCAGTAGTGTCTCATCCCTTAGGAAGCAGATGAAGGGATCTATCCAGCTTAACTCATTATCGACTTGCAAGATTGGAGTAGGTTCTTTAATGCTATGCTCTTTTATGACCTCGAAGAATGACTCTCAAGGTACGTCCTCTAATGCCGAAGTCACTAGTTTGGACAAAAGGTCAGCTCTTGAGTTCTCGAACCTGGGTATCTGTTGAATATTGAAGTTGGTGAACACCAGGATTGGTCTTCTTACCTTTTATAGGTACCTCTTCATATTTTCTTCTGGAGCCTCGTAGTCCCCTTGCACTTGTTCGATCACCAGTTATGAGTCACTACAGACCTTCAACTCCCATACCCTGAGTGCTTTGATGATTTTTAGCCCGATGAGAGCTTCGTGCTCGACCTCATCGTTGGTTGCTAGGTACTTGAAGTGCAAGGCATATCCCATGACAGTTCCCTCTGGTCTGGCAAGGATCGGTCCAGCTCTTGATCCAATAGAGTTTAACGATCCATCTATATGCATGACCCACTACTCCTTAGGTGTATCAGCTTTGGGTAGGTCTTCTCTGATGGGTTCGCCTTCCTCCATACGTCCTCTTGGAATTGTACATTCTATGACAAAATCGACCAGCACTTGTGCTTTGATAGATGAACGAGGTCAAAACTTTATGTCGAACTCAGTGAGCTTTATCATCCATTTCACCAGTCGACCTATCATATCCAATTAATGCAGGACTAATCTAAGAGATTGATCGATCAGGAGCACTATGCTGTACACTTAAAGTGGGATGGAAGCTTTTGGATTGAGATAATGAGGGCATAGATGAGCTTTTCGAACCTTGTGTACCTGACCTTGGTGTCGTGAAGGGTTTTGTTGATGTAGTAGATCAGTCTTTGAATCTTTCCTTCTTCACGTACAAGCACTGAACTCAATGATGTTAGAGAGACTAGCAAGTAGAAGTATAATTTCTCATTCAATTCTGGTTTGGCGAGGAGCGATGATGAGCCAAGATAAGCTTTTAATTCTTCAAATGTCTGCTGGCATTCTTCTATCTACTTGAAGTCCGTCGACCATCTTAGGGTTTTGAATAAGGGGAGGCAGTGTCCCACTGATCTAAAGATAGTTCGGTTGAGAGAAGTGATCCTGTCAGTTAGGCACTGAACATTTTTCACAAACTTTGAAGGATTCATTCTTCATATGGCCTCGATCTTTTCTGGATTGGCTTTAATGTCTCCATGCAACACCATGAAGCCAAGGAACTTCTCGAAGGTGACTTCAAAGGCACATTTCCTTGGATTAAGTTTTATTTGGTACCTCAAGAGGGTGTCAAAGATTTCTCTAAGTTCAGTAACATGGTCCCTAAATGTTTAGCTTTTAACTAGTATGTCATCTACTTATACCTCCATATTACAACCAATCTGCTTCTTAAAAATTTTGTTCACCAGCTGCTGGTAGGTGGCACCTATATTTTTTAATCCAAAAGGCATGATCCTATAATAGAAAAAAGCTTGATCAGTAATAAAAGCAGTCTTTTTCTTATCTTCAGATACCATCTAGATTTGGTTATAGTCAGAAAAGACATCCATGAAAGTGAGGAGTTCATGATCCGATGTAGCATCCTTCAGTTGATCGATTCATGGCAGGAGATAACTATCTTTTGGGCAGGCTTTATTGAGGTCAGTGTAGTCTATGCAAATCTACTACTTTTCGTTGGCCTTTTTTTACAAGAACCATATTTGTGAGCCATTCTAGATAGATCACCTCCCTGATGAAGCTAGCATTGATTAGTTTATCCACCTCTTCAGTAATGGCCTTCTATCACTCGAGTGTGAAGCTCTGCTTCTTCTACTTGATGGGTTGATGGAGGCGATCCATATTTAGTCAGTGCATCATTATTCTTGGATCGATTTCGGGCATGTTCACCACTGACCAGGTGAAGACATCTACATTTTACTACAAAAAGGAAGTCAACTGGTTGCAGATTATCTCATTCAGATTCGACCCTATCTGAATGGTGTGCTTTTCATTTCTATCATTTAGGAGGATCATCGCGAGGTCCTCCACGGACTCCCCTCGCTTTTCGATCAACTCATCACAAATGTCCAATCCTTCGATGAGAAGGTCAGCCAAGGGTTTTGCTTTTTGAAGGGTGGTAGTGTAGCAATATCAGGCCAGCATCTTCTCTCCACAAACTTCTCTGACCCCATGTTCTGTGGGAAACTTCATCAATAGGTGGTAGGTTAACACAACATCTTTGAAGATATTCAGCCCTGATCATTGGCCCTAAGATAGCATTGTATGTTGAGGGTGCTCTGATGATCAGAAAGTCGATATTCATAGTAGATTGCTGGGGCCCTTGCCTCATCATAACCAGTAGGATGATGACTCCTTTGACTAGTATGGCATCTTTGATAGAGCCTACCAGAGGAAATCAAGCCTATCCAATCGATCTGAAGAGATACCCATTTTGGAGAATGCATCATAAAATAAAACATCGATCAAGCTTCTATTATCTATTAGGATGCGATACATAACATAATTTACAATATTTAAAGATACAACCATCACATCATTGTGTAGGAACTAGACTCACTCCGCATCTCTTTTGGAGAAAGTGATCGCTTTCTTTGATTTTTGCCTTTTGGTCGGTCCACCAAGTCCCATTCCTCTGTGCCTCCCGGTGATGTATTGATCACACCAGCCACAGGTCGGTTCTCTATGGGTTGTTCCTATCGACATAGCTCCTAGCATCGAGGTGCTCTTGGTGGCCCTGTAAAGCGACCTCTTGTGCGACAAATAAAAAAATCCAGCCGGCCTCACCAGTTGAGCTTGTCAATCTCGGGGCCACCTCTTGCACGATAAATAAAATAATCCAGTCGGCCTCATCGGATGAGCTTTTTATTCTCATCCTAGAGGTAGATGCAGTTCTCAGTATCGTGGCCATGGTCTCGATGGTAGAGATAATATATCCCCTATATGCGATTCTCCGATCGAGACTTCATTCTTTTTGCATGACGGAGCTGCTTCCTAACTTTTATGAGCACCTGTGTTCTAGAGGCATTTAGAGGAGTATAGTTGGCAAACTTTTTTAGAGGAGAACGATGCCTTGGTGATTGGTGGAGCATCGCTGGGGCTTCCAGGCCGTTGGCTTTGAGGAGGAGTTCTAGATCTTTGGCATCGAGACGGAGTCCTAGACCACTGCCGATCCCTCGAGAGGTCCTTTTGGATTGAGGAGAGCTTGAGACTTTCTTTTTTCTTTTCGATTATAGGATCGACTGAGGTGCCATGCTTCTCAAAGGCTTTATTAGCTCGTATGTATTTCTCGATTCGATCTAGCATCTCCATAAAGTTCTTCAGATACTTCTTTTCTAGTGACTAGAGGAGAAAATTCTTCTGGACTTTATCTTTAAAGGCGGTCATAGTGACCGACTGGGCCAGGTCATGCACCTTTAGGATGGCTGAGTTAAAGCATTTTATATAGTTATGGAGAGGCTCCTCTTCCGTCTGCTTGATGTTCACTAAGGAGCCGAATTGCCGACATTACCTTTTGCTAGTCACAAAGTGGACAACAAATGACCTACTTATCTAGTCAAATGAATGATAGTAAAATTCTGACCTTTCTATGATGATCACAAATATCTTTTTGGAGTGTTTGTCGAAATCCCAAGATGGAGATTGGGATCCCTTTTCAAAATCAATCAACAAAAGAGAAAGAATTACCTTAGATGCAACAGAAAATCAGGCCAAGGCTGTTATTCCTTGCTTCATGAGAGCTTCTAGCATGGCTCCTCTACTTCCTACGCATGTCAAAAGCTTCGCAAAAAGAGGCTTCAAGGCATCTAGGGTTCATCAAATGAGAGAAAAAGCTCACCATCTATTTATATGATCACATACAATATGTGATCAAGTGGGAGTTTTGATTTGGATTTGAATTTGAAACTCTAATTCAAAAACTTGGGATTTGAACTTCAAATCCAAATCCAAAGCCTTTTGAATTTGAACTTCAAATTCAAAAACTTCCCTCACCCTAGCCGGCCAAGCATAGGATTCCTATGCTTGTGTAGTTTGCACTTTAGTCCTTAGATTACAACCTAATCCAAGTTTAGCCTGAAAATAATTTTGCAGCTAATGCCCAATGCTAGTTAGACACAACCAGTATTTAATTCCGTATGATCTGGTACTTAATTCTTAATTAAGTAAATATATTTATTCAATCAAGTCAACTATTTCTAAATTGAACATATATATTTTAGGTCAAGTCTTTCCTACATCACTCGACTAAGTACGTGACTCCATTGGTTCAAACACTAAATCAATAGCATAAAAATAATTTTTTATACTAATCGAGGTGACTATCTAGCAATAATACCTGATGTCCGAATAGATTAAATTATTACAAAGAAATATTCAAGAACCCTGGTATATGTGGTTGGGAAATGTGTCCGAAAAAGCCAATCGTCAAGCTATTGACGGTTGAGCAACCAAGTATTGTAATTGATTTGTTAATAAATAAAATATATTTGGTATCTTCATCATAAGCTTTCATCTTCTAATGAACTTCATTGTTATGATGAAGTCCTTAGGACTATTTAAGTTCGATAAAGAGAGGATTTATCGATTAGTCCTTAAAACTGTTCACGACCAAATGATAAGCTGTTAATAAGGACGACAGCTTCTATCGAGCATAGGTCGCTGTAGGCCATATGGGTTGGTTGTCCTCTTAATCAAGGAGTGTGGAGACACTGGTATGGCATACAGGTGAGATGTAAGGATACATCATCATTGAATGTGACCAACTCCAGAATATTCTGCTGTCGAGAATGTCTCTGATGGGATATAGGTATAAGTGTCTCTTAGACTTGAGATCGTCTCAGTGACTTGCAAGCAACTCACTGTGCTTTGGTACTGGACTAACTGAATTTCTAATTCAGGGACGGAAGGATTTTGGGCACAGTCAAGTACTTGCGAAGTCAGAGTATGATCGAGATGGGATTGACCACTCCAAGAGTTGGAGAAGAATGAGTCACTGTATTTTAATTTAGCAAAACCTTGGCCAGGGTAATCCATCAGATGGATTTGATATTTTGAAATACAATGTGGACAACCTGATCAGAGTTGACAGTTAAACTCTGGGGTGTCCTATGATCATTTTGGTCAAGGGGATAAATTATATGAAAACTATATCCGTATGGGTTCTAAGGATGTTGTTCTACACATTCGACCTATCCGATCGTCGGGTACTATTGCTAGATGGTCACTTCGATTGGTATAGAAATTTATTCTTATACTACCGGCTTAGGTTCGGACCTATGAGGTCACACACATTAGAGTTCATGATCCGATCGGATGGTTGATCAACGATTAAGAATCGTTCTAGGGTTAAATGATCAATACGATTGACATTTAACCCAGTGCAAGTATTGTAGGAGGATCGATTAGCAATTCGATTGCTAATTGGCTTAATTTGATTAAGCCAATAGGCTGAGATTAAGTTTAATTAAATATAATTAAATTAAATTTATTTTGGGCTTGATTGGATCAAGTCTAATTGGTTTATTGGATAAGCCAAGTGCAAGAAAAAACTAGTCCTAGTTCAACTAGGACTTGGGTCAATCTAATTTCTAATTTGATTAGAAAATTAAATCAGATTTAAATCTAATTTAATCTGATTAAATTAGATTTTTAATTGGGTTAAAATTTATTTTAATTAGGTTGATCTAATTTTGGTTTGATTTGGTTTGGAAAACCAAATTAAAACAAGTCATAAGATAGAATCCTAGTAAGACTAGGATTCCACCTTGCGCCAAATAAGCCTTCCCCATGCCCTCTCTCTTATTCAACGCCAATCTTCACTTATTTTGTGTGACAAAAGTCCTCTCCCAGGTCTCTCCCACATTCACAAAAGGTTTCCTCTCTTCTTTCTTACATGGAAGGCGGTTTGGATCAAATCAAAAAGGAATAAGGTTTCGAATTCTATGAGATAGAGTTTTAGAAATCCAAAACTCTTTCAATTTTGCACCGAATTTATCCAAATTTTTTTAAAAATTTTTATGACTTTCAGGGTACATATTGTGCACCCTTTTTTGATGATCCATGCACAAAAATATGGAGGAGGTGCTCAAGAGTTGGGCGCCCCTTAACTTACCATGTTTGGATAAGCCTTGACTAGGTATTTGACCTAGACAAGGACTCTATCATATATCTCTGTATAAAATGAGTTTCTTTGTGAAATTTTAGTAGAAGACAGAGATTTTAGAGACCTTTGTGCCATCTAAAAATAAAAGAGAAAAACCTTTGGGTCATGGAGATATAAAAGATGCAAGTTAGGATGTCTAGAGAGAAAAATGTGAAGAAGAAGAGGGTCTTCTTCTAGTTTTTTTGTTTTCATATCTTTCCTCCCTCCATCTTGAGTTTCCTGAGAGCGTCTCAGATCTGAAACTCCTCCTTTTACTTTCGATCTTTGGAAGAGTCCAAATCAAGAAGAAGGAGGCACCTGATCAACCATCAAAGAAGGATCAGCGCAGTACTAGCATACTGTGCTGATTTCCTGAAGCAGGACTTCTGATCGAGATTCGTGGGCTCATGTGGACGACTCCTAGAGGTCGGACATGTGTGCGGCTTGCAACATCATCCTTAAGCCCGGATCAGTGAGGTTAGAGTGTCTAACTTGCAAGGTAATAGATCTGATCTATTGTTTAATACATACATTAGATATAGTATAGAAACATGTTGATATGATCAACATGTAGTTCATGCTATATTTATATATTTTAATTTTTAATTTAATACTATATAATAATCATGTAATAGGATCTTAGATCTAAAAATTTTCTAATTTTAAAAAATAAAATTTGATTTATTTTAGTCTTCCGCTGTATGATGTTGAAAAAATTTCAAGATCTAACCCTGAAACCCTAAATCTGGTTCCAACAATTGGTATCAGAGCCTAGGTTCTTTATTACATGATTATTTATACATACTTAGATTATTTCTTAGATTAGATCTAATTTATAATATGATTATTAAATCTAAAATTAAAATTTTAGATCAATCACGAACTGCAAGGTTGTCCTGCTGTAAGGTTTACCCCTTACAGTGCAAAGGTTGTCCTAGTTTGTGTAGATCTATCTTTAATCATAAATTTGTTAGATATGATCTAGATTAAATTTATGATTTATTAAATTTAAAAAATATTTAAATCTGAAATAAAATCTCTTTGTTAATAATTTTTGTGCAAAGAAATTGTTTAAAGTTGAAATTGTTTCAATTACATGAACCTGTTTAGATTAGATCTAAAGTAGTTTCATGTTTAATTCACTTGTATCTTGATTATGAATCAAACATGCAATATGATTGGTAGAATCATATTATAAAATTATTTTATAAATAAAAAAATTATTTTTTGAAAAGCCGAACCCAACCCTCAGCCCAAAACTTAATTAAGAATTAAGAAGTTATTTGATTAGGTTCTAGGATTGTGAATTGAAGAACCTAAGACACAAATCATAACATATTGGGTTAATGGGTTAGTGGGAATTAGGTCCATTAATTGGGTTAGACCTATGGTTAGATTGAAAATGGACTTAATTAGAGAATTGACTAAATCTAATCAATTGTTGTCTTAGATTAGGTCAAGGATTCTCTAGATCAATTACAATAGTTGTAGTTGGTCAAGTCCATGTCTTTAACGAGAACCAAATGGACTTGATTCTTGGCTAAGTGGTCTAGCACGAACTGTTAAGTTGATCTAATCGAAACTAATTAAACCAGTTGGTGTCTAAGGTAAACCAGACCGGTGGTTTTTAATTGGGAGCCCGCTTACCTGGCCATTTCTGATGGTGTCTAAGGCAAGCTTTGGCAAACCCTCCCACTGATCGAACTTACCTGGCCTCTTGGTGAAATTATGTTTTGATCGGATCACTTGACTATTCGAACTGACCCATGTCAGCTAGGTAAATCAGTGTGACTGATTTAGGTGCTCCTAGACTAGCCCTTTTAATGGTCTCCCTTAAGCTGACTTGGTGAAGCCAATGGGAGGATCATGATAAGCTGGTTCATCTGACCTCATCCTCTATATTATTTAAATCCTCTAAAATTATTAGGTCCTTAAAATGATAAAGTTATGGAGATAACTGAGTCATAGCCTCCCATTAAGGTGTTTGATAATGAGTCTATTAACTTAATAATCATTGCAGACCCAAAGGCCTGGTACTTGTTGACTAATGAAATTATCACTCATCATATGATGACTTAGAAGTGTCTCTCTAATGGTGGTTAGGTGAGCCAACCAAAGTTGGGCTTAATCATTCATTGGTTAGATACATCAAGTATGATCATGTTAATGGTTGGACCTAACCAGATCCTTACAGTGGAGGCCAAAGCCTACTGATTAGGTTTCTGGGACAAAATTAATATTACTAGAAATTGTTTAGAGAAATAATTGGTTATGAACCTACCCTTAGATGTACATGGATTGGCCAACCAAAGTTGGGCTTGTGTGCAGTCTAAGTGGATTCTAGTACCCACTAAGGAATTAGGGTAATTCCTTGAATTGGAGGTAGAGGCTACCAATTCGAATAAAATAGTGGGAGAAACCTTTTGATTAAAGTTCAAATCTTTAGGTTTAATGAATCAATTACTAATTAGGTTATGGTTCTCCTTTGTGCAAATATGGCCACTTCCCTATCGCTCAGATCATTGTTGGACAACGATAAGTTGGTGGGACCCAACTTCGGTAGCTAGTATCGAAAGTTGAAGATAGTCCTGCAGCATGAACGGATCCTATATATGATAATGGATCCTGCACCTGAGGAGCCAGCTATCAATGCACGTGGAACAGTCAAAGACACTTACCAGAAGTGGCTCAATGATCGGACCACGGTGCGTTGTATCATGCTGGCTGCCATGAGTGACGAGTTCAGTCGCAGATTCGAGATGACTCAGCCAAAGGACATGCTTCAAGTGTTGGATGATGCCTTTGGCACACCCGATGACGTAGAGAGGCACAAGACTAGTTGTGCCATCTTCAACGTCAAAATATGGGATGGTGCCTCTGTCACTGATCATGTATTGTACATGATCGAGTTGATGGAACGATTGAGCAAGCTCGGCTTTCCCTTGCATGAGCAGCTTGGGAAAGATGCAATACTGAACTCGCTGCCCAAGTCTTATCTCCCATTCCTCACTCATTATAGAATGACAAAGCCTGAAGTAAACTACCATGGGTTACTGGGGTTGCTTCAGAACTTTGAGAAGGATCACTAACTTCACAAGGAGTCGGTGAACTCAGTGGGAGGTTTGTCTTCTGGTTCTCGACCCTTTAAGAAAGGAAAGAAGAACAAGAAGAAGAAAGTGGAGAAGGTACAAGTTCAGACTGGGACATCAGTGCAGAGCCAGATCAAAAAGATCAAGCCTGATAAGAGTCTATTCTACTGGCAAGCACCCTAGATTAGATAGTGTGTCAGATATCTACTTATGGCATTGGAGGTAAGGTCATATAAACAAGAACAGAATAAACAAGTTGACTCAAGAGGGAATCCTCGAAGTCAGTGATTATGAATCACTTCCAACCTGTGAGTCATGTCTTCTTAGTAAAATGACCAAGTCACCTTTTACTGGAAAAGGTGAGAGAGCTACTAAGCTCTTGGGCCTAGTACATACTGATGTATGCAGGCCCATGAGCACCAGTGCTAGAGGTGGATATTTCTACTTCATAATTTTTACGGATGACCTATCCCGATATGGATATGTCTATCTAATGAAACATAAGTCGGATTCATTTGAAATGTTCAAACGATTCCGAAGTGAAATAGAAAAACAAACTGGGAAGAGTATTAAAACTCTTCGATCTGATCAAGGAGAAGAATACCTTTCTAGTGAATTTCTCACATATCTAGGAGAGAATGAGATTCTCTCCCAATGGACTCCTCCAGGAACACCACAGCATAATGGTGTGTCTGAAAGGAGGAATCAGACTCTGTTAGACATGGTCCGATCCATGATGGATTTTGCTAGCTTGCCGATATCCTTCTGGGGATATGCACTCGAATCGGCTAGTTATCTGTTAAATAGGGTTCCAAGTAAGTCTGTAATTAAGACTCCATATGAGATATGGACGGGACATAAGCCAGCACTTTCACACCTTAGGGTCTGGGGGTGCTCGGCCTATGTCAAACGATTAGTCACAGACTAACTTGGACCTAGGTCTGACAAATGCTCATTCATAGGGTACCCCAAAGAGACAAAAAGATATTTTTTCTACCATGCTGATGAACAAAAGGTATTCGTCAGCCTTAAGGCAATCTTTTTAGAAAAGAAGTTCCTTGGTGAAGGAATCCTTGCCTCTAAGGTTGAACTTGATGAAGTTCAACAGGTAGAAGGACCGACACCAATAGCTGAACCTGAGTCAGATATGATTAGATCAGATTCGGAGCCCAATGTACCTGCACCATTAAGGCGATCCGATAGAGTACCGCATCAGTCGGACAGATACTACGGTTTCTTGGTCTGGGACGGTGATCCCATCGAACTTAATGAGAATAATGAGGATCCGATCACCTATATGGATGCAATGCAGAGACCTGATTTCGAGAAATGGCTTGAAGCCATGAAATTCGAAATGGAGTCCATGAAGGTCAACGATGTATGGACATTGGTTGACCCACCTGAAGGGGTTAAACCCATTGGGTGTAAATAGGTCTTCAAAAGGAAGAGAGGCGCAGACGGAAAGGTGGAGACCTATAAAGCCCGTCTGGTTGCCAAGGGATATCGTCAACGTTATGGTATTGACTATGACGAGATGTTTTTTTCTGTGATAATGCTCAAATCTATTCGGATAATGCTTGCAATAGCTGCCCATCTGGATTATGAGATCTGGCAGATGGATGTAAAGATAGCTTTCCTGAATGGAGGGCTGACCGAAGAGGTGTATATGATACAACCTGAGGAGTTTACATCCACAGATGAGTCCAAGGTGTGCAAGCTTCAGAGATCCATTTATGGATTGAAGCAAGCTTCTCGGAGTTGGAACATGCATTTTGATAAGGTGATCAAAACGTATGGCTTCATTAAGAATAGAGAAGAGCCCTGCATCTATAAATGGGTAAATGGTCCAGTTGTGGTATTCCTTGTCTTGTACGTTGATGACATTCTCTTAATCGGGAATGACATCCCCGCACTATAGGGAATAAAAATTTGGTTGTCATCACAGTTCTCCATGAAGGACTTGGGTGAAGCATCCTACATCCTAGGGATGAAGATCTATAGGGATAGATCTAAAAGGATGCTTGGGTTATCCCAGTCCATGTACATAGACACTGTGCTGAAGAGGTTTAGCATGGAAAATTTCAAGAAGAGCTATCTACCGATAGGCCATAAAATTTCTCTCTCTAAGAAGGATTGTCCGACAACTCCTGAAGAGAGAGAGCGTATGAGTAGAGTCCCATATACTTCAGCCGTGGGATCTATCATGTACGCCATGACATGTACAAGACCAGATGTGGCATACTCACTAGGAGTAGTGAGTAGATACCAATTTGATCCTGAAGAAAATCACTGGAAAGTGGTTAAAGCCATCCTTAAGTATTTGAAAAATACTAAGGACCAATGATTGGTTTATGGCGAGTCAGATCTGAAACTTGTGGGGTTCACAGACTCTAGCTTTCAATCTGACCATGATGACAGCAGGAGCATGTCGGATTATATCTTTACTCTGAATGATGGAGCCATCAGCTGGAAGAGTTCCAAGCAGCATACTGTGGCAGACTCTGTTTGTAAAGTGAAGTACATCGCAGCATCGGATACCGCGAAGGAAGCTGTGTGGCTGAGGAAATCCATCACTGAGCTCGGAGTAGCACCCTCTCTCGATGGTCCGATCCTGCTCTACTGCGATAGCACTGGTGCCATAGCTCAAGCGAAGGAACCCAAAGCACATCAGTGGACGAAGCACATCTTGCGTCGCTTCCACCTGGTCCGGGAAATCGTGGATCGAGGTGACGTCGACCTTCAGAAGATCGACGGAAAGGAGAACCTAGCCGACCCCTTCACTAAAGCCCTGGCGATAAAAGAGTTCGACAACCACAAGTCGAAGATGGGTATTAGATACTGTGCCGAGTGGCTTTAGGACAAGTGGGAGTTGTTGGGAAATGTATCTCAAAAAGCCAATCGTCAAGCTGTTGACGGTTGAGCAACCAAGTATTGTAATTGATTTATTAATAAATAAAATATATTTGGCATCTTCATCATAAGCTTTCATCTTCTAATGAACTCCGTTGTTATGATGAAGTCCTTAGGACTATTTAAGTTCGATAAAGAGAGGATTTATCGATTAGTCCTTAAAACTGTTCTCGATCAAATGATAAGCTGTTAATAAGGACGACAGCTTCTATCGAGCATAGGTCGCTGTAGGCCATATGGGTTGGTTGTCCTCTTAACCAAGGAGTGTGGAGACACTGGAATGGCATACAGATGAGATATAAGGGTACATCATCATTGAACGTGACCAACTCCAGAGTATTCTGCTGTCGAGAATGTCTCTGATGGGATATAGGTATAAGTGTCCCTTAGACTTGAGATCGCCTCAGTGACTTGCAAGCAACTCACTGTGCTTTGGTACTGGACTAACTGAATTTTTAATTCAAAGACGGAAGGCTTCTGGGCACAGTCAAGTACTTGCAAAGTCAGAGTGTGATCGAGATGGGATTGACCACTCCAAGAGTTGGAGAAGAATGAGTCGCGGTATTTAAATTTAGCAAAACCTTGGCCAGAGTAATCCATCAGATGGATTTGATATTTTGAAATACAATGTGGACAACCTGATCAGAGTTGACAGTTGAACTCTGGGGTGTCCTATGATCATTTTGGTCAAGGGGATGAATTATATAAAAACTATATCCGCATGGGTTCTAAGGATGTTGTTCTACACATTCGACCTATCCGATCGTCGGGTACCATTGCTAGATGGTCACTTCGATTGGTACAAAAATTTGTTCTTATGCTACCGACTTAGGTTCGGACCTATGAGGTCACACACATTAGAGTTCATGATCCGATCGGATGGTTGATCAACGATTAAGAATCGTTCTAGGATTAAATGATCAATACGATTGACATTTAACCCAGTGCAAGTATTGCAGGAGGATCGATTAGCAATTTGATTGCTAATTGGCTTAATTTGATTAAGCCAATGGGCTGAGATTAAGTCTAATTAAATATAATTTAATTAGATTTATTTTGGGCTTGATTGGATCAAGTCCAATTGGTTTATTGGATAAGCCAAGTGCAAGGAAAAACTAGTCCTAGTTCAACTAGGACTTGGGTCGATCTAATTTCTAATTTGATTAGAAATTAAATCAGATTTAAATCTAAATTAATCTGATTAAATTAGGTTCTTAATTGAGTTAAGACCTATTTTAATTAGGTTGATCTAATTTTGGTTTGATTTGGTTTGGAAAACCAAATTAAAACAAGTCATAAGATAGAATCCTAGTAAGACTAGGATTCCACCTTGCGCCACATAAGCCTTCCCCATGCCCTCTCTCTTATTCAACGCCAATCTCCACTTATTTTGTGTGATAAAAGCCCTCTCCCAGGTCTCTCCCACGTTCACAAAAGGTTTCCTTTCTTCTTTCTTACATGGAAGGTGGTTTGGATCAAATCAAAAAGGAATAAATTTGGATTTCGAATTCTATGAGATAGAGTTTTAGAAATCCAAAACTCTTTCAATTTTGCACCGAATTTATTCAAATTTTTTTTAAAATTTTTATAGCTTTTAGGGTACATATTGTGCACCCTTTTTTGGTGATCCATGCACAAAAATATGGAGGAGGTGCTCAAGAGTTGGGCGCCCCTTAACTTACCATGTTTGGATAAGCCTTGACTAGGTATTTGACCTAGACAAGGACTCTATCATATCTCTTTGTATAAAATGAGTTTCTTCATGAAATTTTAGGAGAAGACAGAGATTTTAGAGACCTTTGTGCCATCCAAACATTAGAGAGAAAAACCTTTGGGTCGTGGAGATATAAAAGATGCAAGTTAGGATGTCTAGAGAGAAAAATGTGAAGAAGAAGAGGGTCTTCTTCTAGTTTTTTTGTTTTCATATCTTTCCTCCCTCCATCTTGAGTTTCCTGAGAGCATCTCAGATCTGAAACTCCTCCTTTTACTTTTCATCTTTGGAAGAGTCCAAATCAAGAAGAAGGAGGCACCTGATCAACCATCAAAGAAGGATCAGCGCAGTACTAGCATACTGTGCTGATTTTCTGAAGCAGGACTTCTGATCGAGATTCGTGGGCTCGTGTGGATGACTCCTAGAGGTCGGATGTGTGTGCGGCTTGCAACATCATCCTTAAGCCTGGATCAGCGATATTAGAGTATCTAACTTGCAAGGTAATAGATCTGATCTATTGTTTAATACATACATTAGATGTGGTATAGAAACATGTTGATATGATCAACATGTAGTTCACGCTATATTTATATATTTTAATTTCTGATTTAATGCTATATAATAATCATGTAATAGGATCTTAGATCTAGGGATTCTCTGATTTTAGAAAATAAATTTTGATTTATTTTAGTCTTCCACTGTATGATCTTGAAAAAGTTTCAAGATCTAACCCTTAAACCCTAGATCTGGTTCCAACATATGGTTACCATGTAATTCATCCCTTTGACCCTCAATATGGCCCTTAATACTTTAGGATAATTCTATGGAGAATGGTTAATTGTCAAACCCCTAATTAGTCTCCCATGTCATATTCCAACCTTATCATGACATCCTCATGATAAATCCCATGACTAATCACATAGATTATCCTAGCCAAAGATTTACTGGATTGAAATTATGGTGTAGTATTATCGCCTATTACCCAAAGCGGTCAATCTCATCTTGACTCACATACAAACTTCATAAGTACTTAACCGTACTCAGAAACCTTTCGTCACTGTATTAGAAATACATACAGTTTAGCACCAAAGCATAATGACTTACCTACAAGTCACCATGGTGATCTCAGGTCTAAGGAATACTTACACCCATATCTTTCGCAAGCTACTCTCTGATAGTAGGATACCTACCATAGAGCGCATCACTACTAAGTCAAGTTCAATGAGCAATACCCCTACATGTCACTTACATGCCATATCAATATCTCCATATTTCTTGGTATAAGGATGACCAACCCATATGGCATACAATGACCTATACTTGATAAATATTAACGTCCTTTCATTAACATATCATTGATCACGAACATAATTTAAGAATGACTCGATTAATCTTCATCACCTTAATCAAGTGTTAGTCATTCTAAGAACTTCATCATGATCATAAGAGTTCTAAATGGAAGATGTAAGATATGAGGAACTGCTAAATAACCTTTATTACTATAATTCAGATTAGAATTCATATATAAATGCACAATTGTCTACAACTAGATGATTGGATTTGAAGCACATTCCTAATAATCTCCCACTTATACTAAAGTCAATCAGATCTGTATCTAATACCCATCTTCTATCTGTGTTCGTCGAACTCCTTGATCTCGAGGATTTTTGTGAAAGGGTTGTCTAGGTTCTCTTTGCTATCAATCTTTTGCAAATCAACATCACCTCTATTAACGATCTCTTGAACAAGATGATAGCAACACAGAATGTATTTGATTTTTTGATAGAATTTAGATTTCTTAGCCTGAGCTATGGCTTCTATACTATGACAATATAGTAGAACTAGACCATCAATGGTGGGAACCATCCCGAGTTCACTGATAAACTTTCTTAACCGAACAGTCTTTTTGACAGCATCAGATGCTGTAATGTATTCCACCTCGCATACTGAGTCGGCTACTGTGCATTGCTTAAAATTTTTTTAGCATATCACTCCACCACACAAGATGAAGATATAATTAGACACACTTTTGCTATCATCATGGTTCGATTGAAAATTAAAATTTGTATATCCCATAAGTTTCATATCGATTTCTCCATAGATGAACCATTGGTTCTTAATACTTCTCAAATACTTGAGGATTATATTTACAACCTACTACTGCTTCTCACTTGGATCAGACTGATACCTACTCGCTACTCCTAGTAAGTAGGAAACATCAGGTCTCGTATATGTCATGGCGTATACAATAGATCTCATTGACAATGTATATGAGATTCTACTCATATGTTTTCTCTTGTGAGGTTGTTGGACAATCTTTTTTAGAGAAAAAATTTCTTAACCTATTGGTAGATAGCCTTTCTTAGAATTCTTCATGCTAAACTGTTTCAGTATGGTATCAATGTACGTGGATTGAGATAACCCAAGTAACCTTTTAGATCTATCCCTATAGATCTTTATTTCTCGAATATAGGATCTTCTCCCAAATCTTTCATAGAGAACTGTGATAATAGCCAGAGCTTCACATTTCATAATACAGAGATGTCATTCTCAATTAAGAGAATATCATCCATGTACAATACAAGGAATATGACTATATGACCAGTAGCCTACTTGTAGATATAAAGCTCCTCTCTGTTCTTAACGAAGCTGTACGTTTTAACCTTTTTATCAAAACACATGTTCTAACTCCGAAAAGCTTACTTCAATCCATAAATAGATCTTTGTAGCTTGCACATCTTAAATTCATCTGTAGATGTGAATCCTTCAGACTATATCATGTACACTTCTTCTTTGAGCTCTCTATTAAGGAATGCCATCTTAACATCCATTTATCATATTTCATAATCTACTTGTCGCTATTGCAAGCGTAATCTAAATGAACTTGAGTATTTCCATAGGAGAGAATGTTTCGTCATAGTCTACACCATAATGTTAATGATATCCTTTGGTAATCAAATCGACTTTATCGATCTCTACCTTTTCATCTATGCTTTTTTTTTTTGAAGGCCCATTTGTACCCTATGAATTTTATCTCTTTTGGTGGATCAATGAATGTCCATACGTCATTGATCTTCATGGACTTCATCTCAAATTTTATGGTTTTAAGCCATTTCTCATAGTCGAATCTTTGTATGGTATCTATATAGATGACTGGATCCTCATCGTTTTCATCTAGTTCAATATGATCACCATTCCAGATCAAGAAATCATAGTATCTGTTCTATTGATGTGGTATTCTATCAGATCTGCTCAAGGGCACATCTATAATATGCTCCGAATTTGATTCTCTAATCAAATCTGATTCTGTATGTCCACTCAATGGTGTCGGTTCTTCTACCTCTAGAACTTCATCAAGCTCGATCTTAATGGTATTAGTTTCTTAAGGAACTTTCTCTTCAAAAAGATTATCCTACGACTAACAAATACCTTTTGCTTGTCAACATGGTAGAAATAGTTTCCCCTCCTTTGCTTGGGGTATCCTATGAATAAACACCTAACGGACTAAGTCCAAGCTTGTCTACCTGTAGACATTTGACATAAGCCGGACATCTCTAAACCCTAAGGTGAGAGAGTGTCGGCCTATACCCCATTTGTATCTCATACGGTATCTTTTTGATGGATTTGCTCGAGATTCTATTCCGCATATAACAAGCAGTCTCAAGAGCATATCCCCAAAAAGAAATCGGTAGATCTATAAAATCTATCATGGATCGAACCATATCCAATAGAGTTTGATTCCTCCTTTCGAACACTCCATTATGTTGTGATGTTCCAAAAAGGATCTATTATGAGAGAATCTCATTCTCTTCTAGATATGTTAAAAACTTATTGATAAGGCATTGTCCTCCTCGATCTAATCGAAGAGCTTTAATATTCTTACCAGTTTGTTTCTCACTCCACTGTGAAATTATTTGAACATTTCAAAAAATTTTGACTTATGTTTCATAAGATAGACATATCTATATCTAGATAGGTCCTCAATGAAGGTAATAAAAAAAGAATATCCATCTCTGGTACTTGTGTTCATGGGCCCACATACATTATTATGTATTAGGCCCAGAACCTCATGGGCCCATTCACCTTTTTCGGTAAAGGATGACTTTTTTATTTTTTTCAAGAAGGCAAGACTCACAAGTCGGCAATGATTCACAATCATTGATATTGAAGATTTTCTCTTTGGTTAACTTATTTATCCTATTCTTATTTATATGACCTAACCGACAATGCCAAAAATAGATATCAGTGACATTATCTATTCTTTGGTATTTGATTTATGTCTACATTACACTAACAGGCTATGATAAGAAGTATATGCCATATCTTAATTATTCTCACATATTAATAATATCATTCATAATAATATCACAAAAATCATCCTTTATTGAAAAATTAAATCTATCTTTTGCTAAAAGACCAATAGAGATAACATTCATTAGAAAGAAAGGACAATAATGACAATCCTTCAAAATAATAGTTCTAGAATTGAAAATAAGCTAAACTATTCCCAAGGCTAGAACTGGAATAGAGCTTCCATTTCCTATGCTCTGAAATCACTCACCATTTTGAAACTTCCCACTGACCTGCAACTCTTGCAATGAATTGCAGATATTAGTTGGACTGTTTGTATCCAATACCCAAGTAGTAGAATCACAAACAGAAAAATTACAAGAGATTATCATATAAGTACTTTGTCAAGTAACCTATTGCTGATTTCTCTTCTTAGGCCTATTGGGGTCAAGGGAAGCAAGATAGTCTGGACAGTTCCTCTTTCAGTGACCCAACTTCTTACAGTAAAAGCATTATGCCTCGCGCTTATCCACCTTGGGCTTCTTGGCCTGCTTGGGCTTGGAAGACTTAGCTTGAGCCTTAAGCACCTTGTTCTTCTTTCCTCTCTTAGAGGAATGGCACCCTTTGGAGGACCATCCCACCAAATTGATTGACTCCTTTTGGAGCTGGTTGTTCTTTTCGAAAGTCTGCAGTAATCCTAGCAAATCGTAAGAGTTCACTACAGGCTTGGTCATTCTATAATGACTAAAGAAGGGCAGATAGGACTTGGGGAGCGAGTTCAAGATAGCATTCTTGCCTAATTGTTCAAGCAATGGAAAATCAAATTTGTTCAGACACTTGATCTACTCGATCATCTACAATACATGATCGATAATTGATGCCTTCTCTTGCATCCAGACATTGAAAACCACAGATGAGGTCTTATGTCTTTCAGTATCCTTAGGGGGGCCGAAAGACTCATTCAACATTTGAAGGATTGCCTCCAGTTGCACGTCCTTGAATTTACGACTAAATTCATCATTCATCGTAGCCCTCATAATGTAACGTACCATCGTACAGTCATTGAGTCACTTTTGATAAGCATCTCTGACCACTCGATGTGCGTTCGCAGCAGACTCTTCTGGTGCTAGATCTATGAGGACATACAAAATCCTCTTATGCTCTAGTACGATCTTCAACTTGCGATACCAACTATCGAAGTTGGGCCCAATAAGCTTGTCACCATCCGACAGTAAGTGAAGCGATAATATGTTAGCTATTGCTGTAATTAACAAAGAAAACATATCAGTCATTTTGTATAGAAATCATACAGTCATAAAGATTTGGACTTTAGTTTAAAGATTTCTCCTACTATTTTATATGAATTGTTAGCCTCTATATCTAATTCGAGAAATTTTTTGATTTGTTAAAATTTTCTAGCGAGTATTAGAATCCACGTTGACTACACATAAGCCCGAGTGTGGCTTAGCCCACCTACATGCATCTAAGGGTAGGCTCTCAACCAATTGTTTCTTCAAACAATTTCTATTAATCTATTTTGCCCCAGGCTTCTCCTCAGCAAGCATGTGGTATTTCTATTGAAAGGTCCAGTTAGGTCCAACCATTAACATGACCTCACCAAGTGCACCCAACTAATGAATGGATAGGCCCAAGTATGGCTCGGCCAACTTACCCACCCACCTGAAAGACACAACATGGGCTTATCATATCATGGGTAATAATTTCAATATCTCGATAAATAATGCATCATACCCATTATCATCCACATTAATGGGAGGCTATGGTCTAATTATCCTCGTAACTAGATCATTTTAGGGACCTAATAATTTAGAAAATTTATGTCATAATGATATGCACGATTTGGCTCAATTAATTAATTTTATTAAATAATGATCATTGTCCATGGATATTACATGTGAGGTGATTCGATCATGTCATACATCAATCAATATATACATAACATGCATCATAAAAACTAACTACCAGTGGTTATGGACTTGCTAAATGTGGTGCACTGGCGCCAGTAGTGGACCACGAATCTACGACGTAGTTCATAATTACATTAAGGTAAACCCGGACATTCACGGGCCTTCATGTCTTGACGCTTCTCCAAGCTTCCTGGGCTTCGCTCCATGCTTCCACTCCGGCCCTAAATCTACTTTTATAAGTTTCTTTAAAGAAACCTCAAAAAATGGAGGGGAGTGCATTTCCAAGGAAAAGAAAGTACAATAGAACAGAAAGGAAACGCAGTCCCTATTTACCAAAAAATTATTACAACCCAAAAATTTATATTAGCAAATGATAATAAAATCTAATCATCCTAAGATCATAATCACTCTTGCAAACTACATACACATCAATCATGTGATCACATAGAATGCACTCGTTGAGGTTGTTGTCATTTTCGGATCACATTGTTCAACTCCTTGAATATAGTTTCTAAAATATACAATTTATTCGACTAACACTTTTGGATCTAAAATGTTCAACCAACATTTTATTTTAAAAAAATTTCAAAATTTCTTTCACTGACTTCGCCCGACCTTTAAAGAGAACAAAATCGTCAAAACACCTATTGACTTTCCACATGCATCGAAATAAGCAAGAAACAAATTTTTCAAACATTTTTCCATATGCATCGTAGCCAAGCATACGCGATCGGCCCGTTGGCACACAGCATGCCCAGCTACAGTGCTTGCCAATATGCGATTGCACGGACAGCGGGCACACGCTAGTCTCATTCGGGCCTGAGCTTGGCGTGGTACTCATACTCAACCGTGCGATTGCACGGGTGTAGGCCCGCGCTGGGCTCAATGCCCGTTGCCTATCACACAGGCCTGCGTTCTATCGCGAGTGGGAGCCCAGCAGCAAAGCAGCGCACCGGTGCTTAGAAGCAGCGCACGGCCTGAGGCATGCCGAGACTATCTCGACTGCCATCACGCGCTGGCTGCCCTTAAATGATTGGGTTTTCAAAAAAAAAAAAAACTTTATTTTCTCTTTACAATCAATTGAATCCAGATACTTAATTGAATAAAACATAATCCTAAAACTGGTAACCACACATTCAACAATCATAGCAATATGACAATTATATCAAAAACAAAGTGGAAAACAACAATGGTTGTCACACGACGAACATCTAACCTAGCTCTGATACCATTTAATAGTAAAATTTTGATCTTTCCACGATGATCACGAACATCTTTTTGGAGTGTTTGTCGGAATTTCAGGATAGAGATTGAGATCCCTTTTCAAAATTAATCAATAAAAGGGAAAGAATTACCTTATATGCAGTGAAAAATCAGGCCAAGGCTGTTATTCCTTGCTTCATGAGAGCCTCTAATGTGGCTCCTCTATTTCGTACGCACACCAAAGGCTCCGCAGAAAGGAGCTTCAAGGTGTCTAGGATTCATCAAATGAGAGAGAAATCTCACCATCTATTTATATGATCACATACAATATGTGATCAAGTGGGAGTTTTGATTTGGATTTGAAATTGAAACTTTAATTCAAAAAATTTGTTGGATTCGAACTTCAAATTTAAATCCAAAAATTTATTGAATTTCAACTTCAAATTCAAATCCAAAACTTTTTGAATTTGAACTTCAAATTCAAAAACTTCCCTCACCCTAGCCAGCCAAGCATAGGATTCCTATGCTTGTGTACTTTGCACTTTAGTCCTTAGATTACAACCTAATCCAAGTTTAGCTTAAAATTAATTCTGTAGCTAATGCCCAGTGCTAGCTAGACACAGTCAGTATTTAATTCTATATAATCTAGTACTTAATTCTTAATTAAGTAAATATATTTGTTTAATCAAGTCAACTACTTCTAAATTGAACATATATATTTTAGGTCAAGCATATGTCGTTCGACTAAGTGTGTCTCCATAGGTTCAAATACTAAATCAGTAGTATAGGAATAATTTTTTATACTAATCCAGATAACCATCTAGCAATGATATTCGATGTCCAGATATGTTAAATTATTGTAAAGCAATATTCAAGATCCTTAGCATATGGTTATCATGTAATTCATCCCTTTGATCCTTAATACTTCAAGATGACCTTAGAGTAAATGGTTAACTGTCAAACCCCTAATTAGTCTCTCATGTTGTATTCCAACCTTATCATGACATCCTCACGATAAATCCCATGACTAATCACATAGATTACCCTGGCCAAGAATTTATTAGATTGAAATTATGGTGAAGTATTATTTTCTATTATTCAGAGTGGTCAATCCCATTTTGACTCGCACATAGACTTCAGAAGTATTTGACTATACCCAAAAATATTCTATCACTGTATTAGAAATACAGATAGTTTGGTACCAAAGTATAGTGAGTTGCCTGTAAATCACTATGGTGATCTTAGGTTTAAGGGATATTTACATTCATATCCTTCACGATCCGCTCTCTGACAGTAAAGTATATACCCTAGAGTGCATCACTACTAAGTCATATTCAATAAGCATATACTCCTACATCTTACTTGTATGCCATATCAATATCTTCATATTTTTTGATTACGAGGATAACCAACCCATATGACATACAACGACCTACACTTGATAAACATTAACGTCCTTTCATTAATGTATCATTTGGTCACGAACATAATTTAAAAATGATTCGATTAATTCTCATCACCTTAACCGAGTGTCAGTCATTCTAAGAACTTTATCATAATTATAAGAGTTCTATATGAAAGATGCAAGATATGATGAACTGCCAAATAACCTTTATTACTATAATTCAAATTATATTTCATATATAAATGCATAATTGTTTATAACTAGATGATTAGATTTGGGATACATTTTCAATAATGAATGGATGGAGTTCGACTTCAAATCTACAGTCCCAAACCACCTTCTTTAGGATAGAAGGGAAGGCTTAATACAGAATTGCGTCACTTGCTCCATGAAGGAGCATGAGAGCGTTAAAGCTCTCCAAGTGGTCCATTGGGTCGGTTGACCCATCATAGCTTTCCAACTAAGGCATTTTGAAGTTGTCAAGCAGTCATCGAAAGGTGGGTCGATGTGAAAGTCGATTTGATCATTTCGATCCACTACCTAATGTTACAATGCCTCTATCCATCGATTCATCTCTTGGAGTTCATGGACTACATCAAGATCATGGGTCGTGAAGACCTCTATGTGGCACGATAAGGACTAGCCTGGAGTGGATCCTTCATCAGAGAGAGAGGTTAGTGAGCATTTCCTTTACTCAAGGCTCTGAGGTCGGCTCAGCCATGTTTGCCTACTTCGATCCGGACTTCACGATGGGGATCAAGGAGGTTGCTATCTGTGTGCCTTCTGCGCCAAATCTGATTGCTGCATGGTGTTAACTGTCGTGATCAATGCTTGCACCTAGACAATCAGAGTATCAAATTGATCTTGATTTACCTTCATAGTCAGTGGGGGGGCTATGGAGGCACTTCCAGCTATAGAGTCAGAGCATGGCTCTCGATCGGGCCTTCAATCGGTTGAGATGCCATAGAGCTTGAATGCCTTGAGGATGTCCTTCATGGTGGCATGAAGATGGATCATGCGCTCCTTCTCTGAAAATGGGTATGGCCCTTCCTCTAACACCAATTTATTGCAGTAGATTCTCAGTTCTGGCCTAAGAAGCTGGAGCGAGGCAAGATCCGGTGAAGATGATGGTGGTCAGCTCTACAAAAGAAGTCCCTAATCAGAAGTGGTTTCGATAGAAACCCTCCGACTCTCAAATCAAAAATCTGAAACAAATGAGAAGAAGCGTGCGAGAGAGCTACATACCTCTGAGGGTTCTTGGGTTGCCTCTATTTATAGAGGTGGAAGCTATGAAAGAGAAAGATTGTGGCAGACTATTCTGTCCCTGTAGAGCATACCTTCGAAACCCTCCCTTTGGTTTTCATAGATTTGGTGGGTGGCAACGCCTCACCTGGCACGTGGCCAGCCGCTTCTATTGATGACTCCAGTCGAAGTCCTTAAGATGTGATGGTTGATGTGACCCTATCCTGCATGTGACCAGCCATTTTTCTTAATGGCTACAGCTTGAGTACTTGAGACATAGGGATTGATGTGATCTTTTTCCATGCGTAGCTAGCTGCTTTAATGTTTTAATTTGAAAGGACAGTGCGGGAGCTTCCTACTAACGTCTTTAGGTATGACCGCTGAAGCAAGAAGGGGGAGGAGTATACCTCGGCGGCCCATGATATATACCACTGAGTAGCAAGAGCTATGATGGATGCCTAGGTCGAGACCAACGTGGGGGGTTGGCACCCCAAACTTGGGTCGGTTGCCGATGTTGGAGATCATCTCGATGATAAGAGTTGCGATCAGCACGTGGATCAGTGATCGGACACTTCTGGGATGGGGGTCGGATGCCAACTCAGGGTCGGTGGCTGAGGCCAGTGTCGATGGCTACTGGCCTCGGCTGATGCATGGATCGATGGCCAATGTGTAGGTCGGCCATGATCAGAGTCCGCTTGTGTCTTCGGATCGGATGCTAAAGCTCTATCCATAATAGATAACATGGTGAAATTTTAAGAAATTAGTGTTTGTAAAATATTTCTCTAATGACCTAAAATTATGTGACATAAGACTAATAAATTAGTTACAAATAAAACTTTCCTCCAACATACCTCATACAAGACTTGTAGTATAAGGGCCAGCGCAGCTAAAAATAAATTAACAAGGGTCCTTCAGTGATGTCCTTCAAAGTATACGGCTTGTGAACTTTCATTGCCACCAGACCTGAAAAAAGTTGCAACATGTTTAGGCATCCCGTGATAATTCTCGTAAAGCAATTTTCACATAAAGACTGCAGACTACTCGCAGTGTTTGTGTGCGAAGCATGCTTTAGAAGAATTATCTCTAGGTCCCTAAATAGTATAAAATTAATTCTAGGTACGGTGAGTTTAACGAGATGTCGCGATAGATCAAAGTTTCCAATTCGCCAACTACCGTCAGATCCTTGCCGCGTCTGGAAGGTCGATTGGTCGAAGCAAAACCTTTCCGAAAAATAATAATAATAATAAAGGAAACAGCAAAGAAGAACGGGGAGAGAACGAAGAGAAGCTCTCCCCCTTTCTTCTAATAATTCTCTCCATCAGATCGATCTAGCAAGAAAAGGAGAGAGTGGAAAGAGAACAAATCGGAATTTTCCACGATGAGTTTTCTCTTCGGCAAGAAGAAAACCCCCGCAGGTGCTCCTTCCCTTAACCCGTCCAGGATTTTTTTTTTTTTTTTCGATTTTGTAATCTATTTGAACACAATCAAGTAAATTTCATGTTAGTTCCCTGTTTCTGTCAGCAAATTCTATCATGTCAGCGGCTTGCGATTCGGTTAGGGTTATTTATCATATTCTTGAAATTAAGTCGATTTATCATCTCTTTTTTTTTGGATTTTTTATTAAAAAATCGATCCTTTATGCTTAATTTTCTTTTTAATTATAAAAAAATTGACGGGTTGCAGAGAATTTGGCCCGGGTCTTTGATTTTTTTCGATGGATGTTTTAGTCACTGCCAATTGTTGATTTAGGTTTTGTTCTTTGACTTGGTTAATATATCGTTAGATAAGTACAACCGATGATTTCGTCTCTGATACCCTCGAAAAACTAGGGGATTGTTTGAGAATTTAATGGTTGCTATGTTTACTTGCAGAGCTGCTGAGGGAGAACAAGAGGATGTTGGATAAATCGATAAGGGAAATAGAAAGGGAGAGGCAAGGACTGCAAACCCAGGAGAAAAAGCTTATCACGGAGATCAAGAAAGCGGCCAAGCAAGGGCAGATGGTATGCCCTTTTTTTGACTTCTCCAATGCTCTTGTTAAACGGTGGAGATCTTTGAGTTTTGCTTCGGATTACACTTCTGTAAATTATCCTGTGTTAATTATTGCTTCAATTTTTCCATGTTACCATAAAAATTTGTTTTGCGTCCTTTTAAAGGGCACATATCTCATGTATATGTTCCATAGCCATGCTTGGTTGCTTGGGGATGGCTAGGGCAATAAGTGATAGTGTGATATTTTCTGGAAAGGTAGATCATGGATGGTTAAGCCAAAGTGTGAATCATTTAGTTTACAAGTTGGAGGGAGAAAGGAACAAAGAAGTTGGAGGATAGGACAAGCTGGTTGATTTGTCAGACAGGTGAGAGCTATACCCTACAGTCCGACATCTTAGATCTGTTAGTCTGTTGATGAATACACAGTGATATACTAGTAAAGGTCTGCCTTTGGTGTTTCCTTTTTTATTTTTGTTTTTTAGGTTATGCTTCATGTTTACCTCAAGCATTATTTTTTCCCCTTGCTGTTCTATATTTTCAATTTTATTTCATTTTCTATGGTAATGAATGGGGCATGTTCTTGGCTTGCTTGATCCAGTTTTTGGCAGTCTTGGTTTATTTTTGTCTTGAACTAAGACCCAAACCCATGAATTTATTGCTTTGGGTGGGTTCTGTTATTATAGATGATGAACCCATTGATCTACCTTTGTGAGGATTATCAGATGTAGGCTAATTAGATCCAAATCCAACCTACTACATTCATATTTGGGTTGGGATTGGGATTAAGCTGGGGGAAGTTGTATTTGTCATTGTAGGGGGAAGAGAACTGATGGTGATTATGGAGGTTGTATTTTATGGACAATATGTAATGTCGTTGATGGTGGTCCAAGATTAAGGGTAGCAAATATGAGAACCAATAATCAAGGCTACATATTGTATTGAATCAAGAATATTGTCTTTATTTTTTTAAGTCAGTACAACAGGTTAATTGTCACATGATATTTATGTTTTATCAGAGCTTATTTATAAAATTTGAATTCTATATCATGCATGTAATCATACACAATACACCATCTTAAATACATTTTGATGCCGATAAACATAACCAAGACGGACACTTTATATTTATTATAAACATGTCCATGACCAAAACCTTCAAGCTTTGTCCCAACTGTCTTTGTGAGTCCTTGTTTGCCTCTGGTTGCTGTTAATGTTTACATTTGATGCAACCACAAGCTTTTGCAACTCTTTTTCTGTGATTTTATATTAACTTAGGTCCTCCTCTCCTGCTTTCTGACTACTCCAATAAGTTTGAGCACCCATCCTTATGAAACCTCCTATTATCTATGTTGAACATGATCATTCTATCTCCATCATTATTTAGTCCTCAATAAATCAAACATTGTCACACCATATTGAGAACCCCAGTTCATTAACTAACACCTATCCAATTCTCTTGAGGGAAACAAATATTTCAAAAATAGTAATCCTTGAATTGCACAAATATTTTGTTTCTGATACCTGTCATTCCCAAGTATAGTTCACCATCTTGTGTATTTTAATTCTGACCTGTGCCGAGCAATAATTCCTTTAGTAAGTCCAGAAACTGTTGGGGATAACCGCAAGTATTTAACGGTTTATGTGTACACCAGAAATTTGAACATTTCACATTACTTTTGTTTGGAAGTTAAAAATTACAGGCAGCTTTACTTTAATCAATGGATCAAAATTGATGCCTATCTGGTGATTCCGCCATCCTGCCATATATAAAGATGGCTGTAAAATTATATTGCTTGCGTTTTCTAGCATTGTTATCAACTCCTAAGTTGGATGCTTTGTTAGTATTTTTTTAATGTCAACTTAGCTTTTCGGAAGGCGGTATGAGTTCCTTGTCCAGCTGATGATTTAAGGTACCCCTTCATTGCCTTCATTGACCATGCATGGTTATTTGGGTGGGTATGCTTTTTGATTATGTAAGAGATGAAAGGGTTGGACTTGCATTACTGATGCAGGACAAGTCACTTCTGATTTTCTTTGTCATCAGTTAAAGGGATAAGCACAAGACATTCTACAAAGAATATGCCCCTTTATATTGTCATAATATCAGTAAAGCTGAGATATTCGATTGTGCTAAACCAACCTATATTTCAAGTTTTCATTCTGAGGGCACCTAGGAGTATGCTTTACTTATGTCCAGAATGTATCCTGAATTATTTATAAATTGTTACTCTAAAGTATTTGTTACTCTAAATCATCTAGTTATTTGCATTTGGAATATTTGAAATCTTTTAGCTGTGATCTTTTTCTGGCTTCCCTGTTTACCTTTGTATTTCATCCTTTGTTGTATTCTTTTGTTCAAGAATTAATCTATGGGCATGATTTTTATATCTACCTTACAGTATGCTTCATTGTTTCCTGAGTCGTATCTTTTTCTTGTTGTATAAATATTTTGTTACAGGGAGCTGTAAAAGTAATGGCCAAGGATCTTATTCGAACAAGACATCAGATCACGAAGTTTTATGCTCTGAAATCACAGCTCCAAGGTGTATCGCTTAGAATTCAGGTAAATCAAGTATCTTCACTTTCATGTGAAAATGGTGATGAAGAAGGCCAGAAATTACATTTTGTTAATTAAATTTTGTCTGGTAGGATTATTTCAGTTCTTTGATATAATAATAGTCAGTCTACCATTCCTTTACGACAGTGCCTATTATAACTAATTTTGATGCCGAGAATGTGAAATTGCTGTGCACAAGCTCTTATAAAGCATATTTCATGCTAGCTAAAGGTTCATTCTTATCATGCTTGGAATTAAAATGATCTGGGAACTGCAGACGTCTCCCAGAGGGCCTCTCTAATGATTAATTCATTGAATGTGCTATGATTTATACTGAGGCACTGAATGCTGGAAGACTATTAAACTTTAGAATGCCTATGCCTCCAATTAGAAGGTTTTGTGGACTTAAATAAAATTGAAGTTGAAGCAACAAATATCATGGGCTGAACAGATCAAGCAACCATTTAGGCTCTATATTGATGACTATAGAATCTATGCAATATATGTCTAATGCATGTCAGGCACTAAATTTTTATATTGCATAAAAATTTTTGAACAATCCACTTCTTAGCAATACAATGATGTTTAAGAAAAATATTATTGCAATACATTGCCATCCAATTTAGTTGTTGTTCTTCATTTACAGCTAACGCAATGAAAGCAAATAAGTAGATCTAATTAGATCATTTCTGGTAGTAATTCAATTATTGAATGTTTGCCAATGGTTGCAAATTAGAATTAGTTCAAAACCAGATGAGCAGGTTTAGTTCCCGTTGGTATACAAATTCAGCCGTAAAAATGTGTAGATGTTGGAAAACAAAATGTTGGAGGAAAAGAACAAATTAAGAATGGAAAAGCAAAAAATAGAGAGCAGATATGAAGCAAAGAGAGAGTGAAAAGAAGAGAGGAATAAAAAAGAATGAAGAGGAAGCGAACAAGTTGAGATAAATGTATGAAAGGAAAAGAAAAGAAAGATGAGTAGGAAACTAGAAACAAGGACAGAGAGAAGGGAGGTGGGGGGGAAAGTTGGGGGGGGGGGGGGTGGAGATGAGTTGAGGAAAGTTAGCTAGGCTTATAGATTCCATCGCTTTCCAGTGGAAACAAGTGCTCATGGGAGAGGAGGCAGGGCAGGGGGTATTTTTTGGTTGTGTTTTTTTTTTTTTTTTTGGGTTTCTGGGTTGGGATGTTGACTTGTAGATCATTAACAATTATTATCTTAGAAAAATGTAATATCCTTGATTGCATAAGCTAGCAAATAAGGTGGTGTGCAATTTGCATTTACGTATGGAGTTTTACAATTTCCACTCCCCCTTTGAAGTTGCTTGAGAGGATGATAGAACAGATACGAAAATTGCAGAACACTTAATAAGGAAGTCCGATTCTAAATGTGCAAGCAACCATATTTTTGCCAATTCCTTGGAGAATTTAACAGTCAGTGTACAGTGTGAGGTTCTCTAATACAATCTAAGTTGGTTGAATCTGCAGATGCATGTTGTTTGTGAATTTTTTTATTGGAGTTGGAATACACTTAAAATTCTGCAGCAATTAATCTCACCATTCAGTTTTGACTGATGTCAGCTATAACCATGTGTGATTCTTGCAGACATTGAAATCAACCCAAGCGATGGGTGAGGCTATGAAAGGTGTTACTAAGGCAATGGGACAGATGAACAGACAGATGAACCTACCAGCATTGCAGAAGATAATGCAAGAATTTGAAAGGCAAAATGAGAGGATGGAAATGGTCAGCGAGGTGATGGGAGATGCCATTGATGATGCCTTGGAAGGTGATGAGGAAGAAGAAGAAACAGAAGAACTTGTGAGTCAGGTTCTTGATGAAATTGGAATCGACATTAATGCAGAGGTACATTTTTATACATCTGTTTACCTTTCCCTTCCTTCAAACCAAAGAATGTCCTTATGCTTGCTTCATAGATGATGTACTGAGATCTATTGATTTTTGTAATTTGCACACAGCTTGTCAAAGCACCAACATCTGCAGTGGCTCAACCAGTGGCAGCTAACAAGGTTGCTCAAGCTGAAACAGCTGGGACCAATGACAGCGCAATAGACAGTGAACTGCAGGCAAGATTAGACAATCTAAGAAAAATGTAATAATCTTAACAGCATGTGACTGATGTGATGCCACAGCGGATCACTAGCATCTAGCACAATGTATTATAGTGTGATTGGGAAAAACTTCTTCCATAAAATAGTTGCACCGGTGTATGTTTTATCAAGACATCTAATAAATTATTGCTTGCAAGCCTATCATCTCCATTCTTGTTCTCTCGGAGAAGCGGTTCTAAGATTATGAGAAACACCTCGCCTATTGTTGAGGATCTTGTGATGACTGGTCTATCCTACTGGAACCTGAAACAGTTGGTAAGGTTTTCCAAAACTAAGGTGTGCTAGTACGCAATTAGCTTGTTGAGGTCCTACGTCATACTTCTGTACTGAATCTCTTGTTGAGGATCTTGTGTTTCTTCTCTCTGTTTGAAATAAATTCTGGATGGCTTCACCTCCCTTTTTCCTGAAAAAATAGAAAAGAAACGACTGTAGGATGAACAATTATCATAATGGCACGTTACTGTTAGATTTGGTCCTGATTCTGAAAACCCATGCAATCCAAATCAATAGTTTGGAGGCATTAATGCTCTGATACTTGACTCTTGTATCATACAGATAAATGAAATTTACTCTTACATGGAGCCCAAAAAAAAATAAAAATAAAAATTAAGAATGGAAAGGGAAAATTTTCCTCTATACAATAAACTTGACGGTCATATCACCATATCACACAAGATCACCGAGGATGCTGACCATGTCGCCATATATGGAGCGCTAGCACGGCAGAGGGGACAATTTTATTCCTTCAGTACCTTAAAGAGCTTATCCATGCAATAGTCCTACCATGCATATATCCTGTAACAATTAATTTAGAACCCATTGTTTGCTTGAGCGTTAGGCTAATAGATTATATGAACAACTCTTAACTAGCTAAAGATAGGGAACGGAAATCACAACCGTCAAGTATCTCATAACAATATTTGTTAGCATTCATTGTTTTTTTATCACAAACACAAGCGAACCAAATGTTTGGATACAAAGAGGAGGGAATAAGCTCAATGGATAAAAAGTGAACAAATATGCAATCTCATTTACAACACATCGGGCAAGTTTGAATGCGACCAGAGTTAGATATCAATGCAAGGTACATTGGAAGTAATGCATAACATTACAATTGGAAAACAAGATCGCCTTTTCTGCTTATCAGCATACTATATATCATGCGTGTCACTCTACCTCGTATGGTGAATCCTCCCCTCCTCTTCCTCAATTAAAAAGGAAAAAAGAAAACAATCTGTTCACTGGCATACTCAAATCCATCCACTTGAACCTCATAGATTGAGCATCTGCCATGAAATTTATACATGACCCAACATAAAATTGAACACAATCGACCTAAATGGAAGGCTAGCCACACATTTCTTTAGATATGACCGAGGCGATAAATGAGATGGTAGAATAACTTAAAAACTTGATAATAATTAAAGTTTCCTTCTCTCTCATGGGCACTCTAAAAAGAGAGAGAGAGGGAACTTGGTGATTGCTCCCATCTCTATCTCCACTTTTTTTCTCACCTTAATCTTGTTTCTTCTCCTTGTTTTCTTTACTTATGTACATGGCATATCCTTTAGTTGTGTACCCTGGACCGATGGATATGTGGAGCACTCTATCCCTTAATTATTCATCATGATGATGCGTAGGGAGTGTTAGTATATATAGCCAATCACATCCTCATTCAAATAGATAGATTTTAGAAAAAATTACAGCAACACCTCCTCAACTTTAACTCAATTTCATTTATATTTTTGTACTTTAAAAAATATCAAACTGACCATTCTAGTTATCGATATGTTTTAATGTGGTCCAGCCATTTATCTCCAATAATAAAATTTATAAAATGACAAAAACACCCTTATTTTTATCTTCTTCTTCCTTCCTCCTCCCTCCTCTCCGATTGATCATCTCCTCTTCCATTACCAACATCCCTCTTTCTCTCTCTTCCTTCCTCTTCTCCTTTCTCCTCCTTCCCTTCCTCTTCACTCATTTCTCCTCTTTTTTTCTCTTCTCTTTCTCCCTCCTCTTTTCTCCTCCTCCTCTTTCTCCACCCATTCCTCTATCTCTTCCCCTTCTTCCCCATCTCCTCATCCTCCTCTTTCAAGCCGTCCATAAACTATCCCCCTCCATGATGACCCTCTTCACCTTTGTCTCTTCTTGCCTTCTTCATCTTCTTTCTCTCTATCCTCTTCTCCTCTTTGTTCTCCTTCTTCACTCCATTTCTTTCCGATGGCCCTTCTCCCCTCCTCCCTTTCCTCTTCATCTTCTTCCTCCTCATCATCCTCTTTCTTTTTGAAATCAATTCATAAGTCTTATCTTTTAGATGACCCCCTCTACATCTACCCCTTCTCATCGGCAAAAAATCATTCCCTCTCCCCTTCATCCTCACTTATTTCTTCTCCTCCATGACAACTCCCTCCACCTCCTTCCCTTCCTCTTTATCCATTTTGCCTCCTCATCCTTCTCCTCCTCCAAATCACCTATAAGCCATCCCCTTTATGGTGGCCTCTTCCACCTCCATCCCTTCTCGTCGGTAACCCATTCTTCTTTCTCTTCTTCTTCCCTACCTTTTTTTTTTTGTCCTCCTCCTCTAATCTATTCCTTATCGGCAACCCTATTCTCCTCCTCTCCTTCTTCTTCATCCACTTCTCCTTCTCATCCTCTTCCTCTTCTAAGCCCATCCATGAATAAGGGGCATTTTCATCCATTAAGAGAGAAATCTAACACTGTTTATTAGTAAAATAAATGACTAGACTACATCAGAATATATCAATAATTAGAAGGATCGACTTGACACTTTTAAAGTACAGGAGTGTAAATAAAATTGAGCTAAAATTGAAAGGGTATTTCTATAATTTTATCTAGATTTTAAAGATTTGTATGAGGCTCGATTTAACCAAGCTCCCAACTCAATACTTCAAAAGCTTGAACAAGAATACAACTAGGTGGGAGGGAGGAGTTCATCCCACTCTATACTGAAAATAATACATTTCCAAGGATGGGGTCTATTCGTGATCAAAACTCATTGTCAAAAGATTTGGGACCTAACTTAGATTAACGTTTTGGATATTTTCAAAATAACGAAAACATTAAAAAAAATAATATTTTATTTTAAAACACCAACAAAGAAAACGAATTTGAGTCTCATTTCAAATAGCTTTTCGGATTCAACAAATTTTTTTTGAAAAAAAATAAAATGATTTAAATTCTGAAACTCAAATTTTTTAGTATTTCTAACGTATACGATCAAACATTGGATTTTCTTGCATCCTAAAAGTTTATCGCATATTTTTCTTGCATTATATATCATGAAGCCATCCTCTTTTCAAGCTTTTCATTTTTTTTCTTCTTTTTTTTTTTTCCTCCAACGGAAAGTTCAACTGTAATTTACCCTCAAGACTTAGAGATCACCCGGTCGGCACCGCTCTCAAACCTATGAATTGAGATGAGACTTTTTCAAGTGCTAAAAGGAACACCTAATTGAAGGGAGTTCGGCATCCAATGAACCTGGTGGCTTGCCTCTCGCATCAAAAAAAGAAAGCTGTAGTTTGATTGATTTGTTTGTGGTTTAGAGGGGACGAACCTCTGTGGTGAGCGTGATAGGAACCTAACCATTCTTTCACTCTTATTGAAAATCTCACAAAAAAGGAAAAAAAAATTCCAAGAACCAGAACAAAATCAGAGTCAATCATCTCGGTCCATACTAGTCGAAAGCATATATCAAATCATGCACCACATTTCCTTCCTCTCCACCAAATCCATTATCTAATTAATTCTCAAGGACTTTATGCTACACAGTGGCTATATACACGTTAGATGATTGGCAAAAACTACAGCAAAACTGCATTTGGACCATGTCAGACCACAGCAAAATGTGCTCCCATATCATGAAAATGGTGAACAGAATTATGTTGACAAAGACCAATTAACCATAAAAATGAGCCTACCAGGTTGCCAATTCCTGCTACTTTTGTTTGCCAAATCCTTCTTCCTACCTTCCAGACACTTGGTGCAATTAAGATCCCCACTAAACCAGCCATCCCCATTTAGGAACCAGTACTGCTCATTCCAGGAATCTTAATGGCTGACTTCTGTATGAACTACCAAGACTATCACATGGTATGATGAGAACAAAGGCAAGGCAAGTCACCTAGAAAAGGTAGCTATCAAGATGCAATCAAACACAGCCAATCACCAAACCCAGGAGACCTCCAGGGGGAATGAATTTGGGATCATCATAGACATACATCATTTGGCTCCTCAAAAGAACTCTTCTATCAGTTGCTGTTACTACTCCTCTATGGCATGTTCCTTTTTGTCCCTGGAGAATGCACCCAAATAATGTGGACAATGAGCTTCCATCCACCCCTCTTTAGGGTTAATTAATTGATCATTAGCCTTGTAAGTATGCACTTTTACTCTGGCCTACTGTACTTTTGCTCGGAGGAGCGGTTTAAAATAACTACAATCATTAGTATATTTTAGTGATAGAAAACTTGGTCATTGAGTAATGGCAGATTTCTAATGCGGAGTGCACATTGAACTTTTTTGTCTGGAGATCTTCAATACAGGATGCATGCCACCACCCGGATGACAAGTGTTGAATGTCATGAGTCTACTTCATTTTTTATAATCATTAACCTACAAATTGTGTCTATTTTTTTTGGTGTAAAGTTGTCTCTATTATTTCAATATCTATCCACGAGCAGGTTGGGGAACACGTCATGGGCCATGAATGTAACTCGATAGGAGAATCTTCCTTGAGAGCGTGGAAAGTAGTGTCTAAACGGCTTGAGTTCTTGTTACATGAGATTGCTTAGATTGGTTTTATAGTGCAAATGGCCTCGAGGATGGTGATATTTTGTAGCAAGTCTAAGATTCCATGGCATGCAACGCGTTAAACAAACTTGGTTGGCCAAGTCAAGACGGAAGATTTGCCTTGCTTGCTTGTCTTACAAACTTTGTATCCCTAACCGGAATTACTTGTGCTAAGGTTTTTTTTTTTTTCTTTGGTCTTTCTTCTCTCCAATGTGTGTATATTTGAAAAGAGTAATACTACCGTTGTGCTCCAGCATTTTTAACTCGAAAAGATATCTCCTCATTCAATATATTTTTCTTCCTCCTTTTGTGAACTTACATATAGGGATGAAGTAGTTTACCCCCACCTTCTGCGAATGTGATATATTATTGCATTTGATAAATAGCTCCCCAGCCATTTGCTTGGCCACATCTACTCATCCATTAATGCAAGAGATTTGCAAGTGGCAGTGGATTCATGGAAATTGACTCTTTGTTTTGTAGGAAAAGGGAATTAGCTACAGTTGAATCATCATTTTAATAACTAATCACAACTCTCTATCCTAATCATAATCATAAAATTCGGCCCATCGTATTGTGAATACTGTTGGCAAATTAAGATTACTTTGACTAGAATAGTTCTATAATGCATGGTGGTCTTTTATCAATCACCGACGGATAAAGTTGCCTTGTTAAGCTATTAGTCTAGACTAATTAGAATAGGGACACAGCATGGTAGTCTTTTATCAGCCACCGACGAATAAAGTTGCCCTATTAAGCTATAGACTAGATTAATTAAGGACGCAACCTATAATGCACGTGATCCAAGACTTAAAAGATCTTTCCACAACTTATCAAATATGAAATCTCATATTGGTCACCTTCAATTTAGCATATAATTGTATTTTATCAATTAGTGATTACTAACTGGTCATAGTCTCTATTGGATGCCTGATATCACGAAGACCTACTCGATGAGAAATTCTATCCTACACAAGTTACACCACCACGTCAGCGATGTACTACACCAATCAAATTTCTCATTTACATGGTATCGTTTTAGCGGTACACCGTATCAGCGGTGCACTTGCGGTAGGATATAACTTCTCCTCATGCAATACTCCACTGAACTTATCCTTCCGTCCGCTGTTTAGATTATTCTAATTTTCAACACTAGATCACATATAATTTAGTTTTGTCAGGGTCCATCACCAACAACCACCGTGATAAGAGAGAAGGGAGAGCTGATAGGGTGCTTTCATGATTTAAAAGGGACATACGGGGGCTCACCAACAGCTGCTTTGACAAGCCTCTTTTTTGACTCAACCTTTTTTTTAATTTTTTTCGTAACGGACCAACCCTTTCGCCGTTTCGCCAAGAGAGATATGGGTTAACACCTGTACTTTTTTGTACCAAAAAGCTCAAACTTCGTCACCGTCAATTAACGGCGAGGTTGCCCGGCTCTTTAAACAGAGCCGTTGACGTTCTGTTCTTCTTCCTTCCCACTCCGCACTCTCGACCTCGGTGTTATCTCCGACAAAAACCAGGAATGGGAGGGGAATTCGAGTTCTAGCGGCCTTCTCTGGAATCCAAGAGGTAATCGCGATGCAATATGTTTTTTAGGGTTTGTTTTTCGATTCATTTCCCATTTTTTCCTCTGCGCCTTTTAATCTTTTTATGAATAGTTGGGTTTGATCTCTCCGATTCGGTGTTTTCCTCCCGATGTCGAAAGTTCTGAGGGCTTTATGGTCGTAGGTTGATAAAGATCTCCCATCTTTTTGTTTTGTGGGATTCCTTTTTTGAGGTTCGGGAAGGATTTTCAAGAATATAATGATTTTAGGGTTTTTTCTTTCTCTTTTTCGGGGTTCTGGGATTCCATAGTGGTAGATCGAGATAGATCTGATCTTTTATAGTTACCTACTCGGTTTGTTAGATTAAGGTTTTGGAAAGGGTTTCCAAGAAATTAACGGGGGCTCCTCTATCCACTTATTGGAGAATTTGGGAATTCCTTCGCTGCAGGTCGAAAAGGGTTGGATCTTTCTTGTCATCTGATCCGTTTATTTCTAATCCTAAGAGTTTGTCGAGGGCTTCTAAGAAATCTAGAGGGCTAGGCTTGTTCACTCATAAAAATCCCGTTTTGTTGCTTCTGGCGAGGATTTGTTGGGTTTGGGTTTGGGGTTATTGGGTATCTTTTGGTTGATAGGATTTCGTGTGGTGGGATTTATGGAATGGATCTGTGAGTGTTTTCTATGGGATGCGTTCATTGAATGCGGTGGAATTCGAAACCCACCAGACAGATAGCATATAGGAAGGAGGAGGAGGAGGCTATTAGAGAGCACGAAGAGATAACAGAGAAAGAGCCATGGGGGAAGACCTCCTTACCACTTTGTCCATGGAGAACCACCACCCATCCACTCTCCTTTCCATGGACCCAACCGGCGGCCCGGCCTTGTTTTCCTCCCATGAGGACTTGACCGACCGCGAGCTTATGATCCAGCGCCCGCAGATGGTCCTCTCCGGCCCGCCCGACATCAACCTCCCTCTCTCCGCCGAGCGCTCTCCTCCCCAGCAATCTTGGAACCTCGACCCCTGCGACATCTTGGACGTCAGCCTCGGTCCTCAGGTCTTTGATACCGAGGCTGTCCTGCACCTCCCCAAGGTCAGCACCGCCCGCAAGTGTGCCAAGAGAGGCGACAGCATCTGGGGCGCATGGTTCTTCTTCAACTTCTATTTCAAGCCGGCGCTTTCTGAGAAATCCAAAGCCAAGATTACAAGGGACGGGAATGGTTTCTTGGGCTTTGATAAGTCTGACCTTCGGCTTGATGTGTTCCTGGTCCAGCATGACATGGAGAACATGTACATGTGGGTCTTCAAGGAGAGGCCGGAGAATGCGCTAGGCAAGATGCAGCTGAGGAGCTACATGAATGGACACTCCCGCCTTGGTGAACCCCAATTCCCATTCGGTGTCGACAAGGGCTTTGTCCGGTCCCATCGGATGCAGCGCAAGCAGTACCGCGGGCTGTCGAACCCTCAGTGCGTGCATGGTATTGAGGTGGTGAGGTCACCCAACTTGGCAGTGGTCGCCGAGGAGGACCGCAAGAAGTGGATGGAGCTCACCAGTAGGGAGCTTAATTTCTCTATCCCGCCAGAAGCCAGTGATTTTGAGTCATGGAGGAATCTTCCCAACACTGAATTTGAGCTCGAAAGGCCTCCTCCTCCTTGGAAGAACACTTTGCATCCCCACCCGAAGAAATTGCTTAATGGATCAGGTTTGAACTTGTCATCCCAGTTGAATCATTCCAATGGTGATGGGATGGACCTTTCTCCCGAATGCAGCAAACGCAGGAAGGATTTCTTCCCCCATAGGATGGATGAGGATTGCAGTTTGCCTACGAATTCTTTTTCAGAGAAAGCCCAAGACATGGACATGCATCCGGTTGAGCCATCATGGTTGAATGAGTTTAGTGGTGTGATGAGGCATGCCTATGGGCCGGTGACTGCTGCGAAGACAATTTACGAGGATGAACAAGGTTACTTGATAATGGTTAGCTTGCCCTTTGTTGATCAACAGAGTGTGAAGGTTTCTTGGAGGAATAGTCTTACTCATGGGATAGTGAAGATACTTTGTGTCAGTACTGCCCGAATGCCATATATAAAGAGGCACGATAGAACATTCAAGCTGACTGACCCATCTCTCGAGCATTGCCCACCAGGGGAATTCATAAGAGAGATACCGCTTGCCACCCGAATCCCTGAAGATGCTAAGTTGGAAGCCTACTATGATGAGACTGGTGCTGTACTAGAAATAATGGTTCCTAAACACCGTGTTGGGCCAGAAGAACATGAAGTGCGTGTGTGCATGCGCCCTCCTCACCTTGGTGCCAATAATCTTATGTTGACCTGAATAAGTGGGAATAGTATGTAATGAGTGGTTCCTTTGGCCAGTTTCCATTGTTTCCTAACTCTGTAGCATAAAAAGGATATCTGTGCTATGGAAGCGCATCCTTACCATATTTAACTCTCTTTCATGTTTGGTTGGATATTTCTTTAGAGCTGCATGCTTGAAGGTCCTAACTAAATGTTGAGGTTTGAGAACATACCTTGTAATTCATGTTGAAATACTTTTGAGAATATCTCTGTGGTTCATGCTGAAATATTTAACATGATGAATCCAGTTAAATCAAAATTTTCTTCTGTCATGTGGTTGATTGTCCTGTTGGCTTAGCTACCAGGTCTTGTGGTTCAATGACATATTTGCTTTGAATTTTATGTACTTCCAGTAAAAATCTATCAGGCTCCTCTTCTGTGTGTGGCAGGGGGGTGCCTCGGTGTTCTTGTATGCATTCTCAAAGTAAATACTTTCCAGTAAAATCCCTTATTTATGTTTGGAATGGATATTTGTGCTTGTGTTAGTTTAAAGAAGATCGGTGATAAAGAATGTGTGGCTAGTTTACTATGTCTAAAGGCCATTAGGATATTTTGATACATCTAATAATGGGATGACTTGACCATCTGCAACTTCTGATTCCATCTGAAATGTAATTTTATATCATGGGTTTCTGCCAGCGCCACTGAATGTCAACAATTTCTCCTGTTCATCTTGTGTTCATATTTCTTTGGCAATCAACTTATATACTTGTGTTCCGCTTATATACTTAGTTCATTTTGTGGTAGTCTTTTCCTTCTTTTAAAACTTTTATGTTGAATTGGTGTGTTGAATGGCAGAAAGGATTTCCCTGCACCGTGTCCTTTTTTTTGATTCTTTGCGCATTCAAACTGCTTTCATTCGGTCCCCTGGACGGTCACGGATAATGTTGATTGACACATGAGGCTCTTGCTTACGTAGTTTTACTAAGTTCCCTCTAATTATGTAAGTTGTGTCCATTGTTCGGTGGTTGATATATTTGATTTGTACCATTTCTTTCTTTAGTTTTTATATCCATATCCGTATGCTTATCCCACGTATGGTTGGGTGATGAATTTTTTATTTTTTTATGTTGCTGGTATAGAGCTATTTCTTAACTATTTTTGTAACTTATCTTCCCTGATAGCTTCTGCTGACTAGGTTAGGATAACCATCGGTCTCTGTTATTGTGGTGTTAGTAACTGAAATTTTTTATATTGGTTTCTTTTTTGTAACTTATCTTCCCTGATAGCTTCTGCTGACTAGGTTAGGATAACCATCGGTCTCTGTTATTGCAATTAGGTTAGTGCTGGTCCTAGAGATCTGACCGAAGGCATCTTGCATAATCTTTGTTTATAATTAAAATTATATGTTGAATATATATTTTAAAAGTCAATCTTAACTGATGCATATAATATTTTTAAGACATGATTTTGTAGTTAACAGACAGTTATATTACCATTCATATTTTATATCTCCATGAATCGTAGAGATTAATAAGATAATGACACATATTCTCAAAGAGTTAAAAATTTAAGGCACGTATCATTGATGGTTAATTTATAAATTGTTACTGATTATAGGATCATCATGAGACGGCGATTGATCCAGACAAATCGGTGCACGGATCGCTTTCTTCGGACAGATGAGTCTCGAGTCTGCGGTGTAGGAATACTGGAGCGAGAGTGCAGGTGGTTGTTAGAAAATAACTAGCACTAAGCGTGATCAACATGAGAAGTCACATGGATGTCTGTTTACTCGTTAGTAATTTTCTTGATGTGGTAATTGTGTAACTGGTCCTTTGACCTGCGGTGCCACAGTTGCTCGCAGTGAGGCTGCTAGAGTTTGACTATATATAAATATTGACTCAATGAGTCTTTATAATAGATGTTGTCGACAGTTAATCCACTGTAGGAGTACAATGCGCATTTAGATAAAATCTATCGATCCTAACAGAGGAGAGTAGTCCTATGAAATTTAAGAGGCTGAGTCCTTAAGTCTATGGTCATAGCAGTATGATTGATGGAAAAGAGTTTCTATAGGAATCATAGATGAACTCGAGCTAATTAAATCTATCATATGACCGATATTGAGGGTTGATGATTTATCTATAATCTGCCATCTGGTTGGGATTTACGATAGAGGAACTGTATCATATGCTAATTCCATCTAGAGGTTCATCATTTTTTATTCTGCTAGGTTGTCACTATATACTGCTAGATATCACTGGTAGATTATAAGACCCACAAACATCATCTTGATGATCGATGATCTATGATAGATAGAGTTAGAATAGTTCCAACCCATTGAAAAGAATTTCAATGATATTGTGATAGGAACATAATATATCTTAGTACCAGTTAGAATAGAACTTATGGGGTTATATACAAAGAGGTTTTTGACTGATGAGATGGTTGACTTGCGATTGTAAATTATGATAGAATTTAATAATCAATATAATTGATGGTTAATCCAATACAAAAAGTTGTAATTAAGTAACCCACTAAAGAGTTAATGGGTTATAAAAGGATTAATTAGCAATTGGATTGCTAATTGGCTCAATTTGATTGAGCAATGGAATTTGAATCAAGTCTAATTGAATTAGATTCAATTTGATTTGACATGGATTTGATTTGATCAAATCTAATTGAGTTACGAGATAATCCAAATTGCATGAGAGAATAATTTTTAATTTGATTAGGATTTGGATGTCATCTAATTCCTAATTAGATTAGGTTTTAATCTAGATAGATTGGGCTCTTAATCAGATTAGGATTTCAATCTACTTGAGTTAAATCAATTTCTAATCAGATTAAAATTTATTTGGTTTAAATAAGCCGTCTATTAAGAGTCTTAATTGTCTAGGATTCTCTCTCCTTACACCATGAGGAAGCCCCATGAGGTGCTGCCACATATATCCAACGCCCCTCTTACTTTCGCATGAAAAAGCTCGCAATTTTTCTGCTTTTAGCATGCAAGAGAGAGGCGCACAAAATAAAAGGGAAGGGCACCATAATTCAAGAGAGTCCTAGGTAACATGGACTCTTATCTCAACTAAACCCTAACTAACTATCCTATTTAAATAGGGGATAAGAGAGGGGTGGCAAGAAACCTAATGTGATCAGATTTTTGGATGCCAAATGAAGAGGAGGTGCATGAGAGAAATATAGGAAAAAAAAGAAGAGGGCGCAGCATCAAGGAGGGCGTGAGGTTTGTTACGAGTCCTCATCTTTTCTTTCTTACAACAACCAATGGTTGATTGTTAGGGTTCTTCTCTTTTTGTCCGAGAGTTGGATATAGATTTTTCTCCCTCTCTTTTGTGTTGGACATAGATTTTTCTTTCCTCTTTGTCCAAAGGTTGGACATGCTTTCCCTAGATCTCTAGCATAGAGATCATATGCATAGATTTTAGGAAGAAAAAGAAGAAAGCATTTTTTTCATAATCTCTAGCATAGAAATCTTAATCCTCATATTATCTTCTTTTTCCCTAAGATGGTCTTGAGAGAAAAGAAGATTCGTCTTCTACTGTCAAGATGCGATCTCTGCAAAGAAGCTAGTATCTCGATGAGATCAAGAAACTTCTGATCTGATCGAAGCTTTATGTGGATACTCGTAGAAATTGAATATTTGTACGGCTTCAATGGACCTTCAGAAGACATCCACGATCATCAGTTCGCAGTGTAGATCGATCCACGCCAAGGTATGAAGATTAGATCTTCTTTATTTATTATTTTCTATTTGATTTTTGTATCTGAATCTTATCTCACATATGTAAATCTTATTGTATGGTTTTAAAATTTAATCTTATGTATGTTTAGATTAAATTAGATTTAATCTGAATTTTTAATTTTTATTGTGTACTTATTTTTAAAATTTTTGCATGCATAAAATCATAAAATTTCAATAGTGATATCAGAGCCACGTCATATGCATGAGATTAGGATTTAAATCTGAAATCTGAAAGAAAAATTTTAGATCTAAAAGTTTTTGTTGCCGTTCTGACATAAGGTTGTCTTGACATAACTTGTTATGTTATATGATTGTTTTAGAACGATATTGAAAATTTTTTATTAAAATAAAATTTTAGATCTAATTTTTCTTCGTATATGTGATATATGTTTTATTATTTAGATCTGAAAAGAGTTTCATTCGAATATATGATATATAAAAGTATGCTTAGGTCTGAAATTAATTTCTATGATCTGAATTTTATTCGTATATGTGATATATGACTGTATGCATGATCTGAAAAATTATTTTGAGATCCAAAATTTATTTTTATACAAAGAATTTAGATCTAAAAATTTAGATTTAAAATTTAAAATTAGTGTTTATGCATGAGAGATTGATCATGGGTAGATCGAATTAGATCAAGTAATTAGATTACACAAAGGATTTTTGATTTGATCATGATGGATCTAAATCGATTTAGTGATTGATCAAACCAAATCAAGCATTGATTAGGGTTAGATCAATAGAGCTTAAGATCATACAATCGTTGTTGATCGAATCGATTGACATCCATATATAGAATCGATTAACCTATCGATCTAATTCGGCTCTATGGCTCGAGTCTGATTTGCCTAAACTAATCTATTCGGACCAATTAATCAATTGGTGACTAAGATAAGTAATTGAAATATAGTTATTTAATTAGTTTCGTTTCGCTGATCTGATCAATTTATTAGTGTCTAAGGAAAGCAACAGAGGGATCCCACCGATCTCCACTTATCTGACTAATTTGAAAGATTGAGTCTCAAATGTGGTTGCTTGACGGTTTAGTTTAGCTCATGCCAATTAGATCAGTTATGTGATGATTGATTAGATGAGATCTAAATCCAAACCTCTCCAAAATATTAAGTCCAATGGTCTTTCATCATTGTAGATGTGCGAGCGTGCTATCGGCGTTGATTGTTCACGGTTGTTCATAGTGGTTTAGTTGCATCGAAAATATACAACAACTCTATTAGTAAAGAATTGCTCCAGGATAAAGATAAGATTGGGTCCAATAACTATTAGGTGAGGGATCCAATAACGGCTTTACACCTGCTTGTGAACAATGGATCGGACTTAACTAAGAAGTGTGGGTAATAACTATTAGGTGAGCTCGCATGATTTAGAGATCAACTCACTGTAATATGCTTAGAGAAGTATCTAGACAATGAATCATCCACACATCGATGTGCATGTTATCAATAATTGTTAGATGAGGTGTACGATATCAGTGAGACCGCAATATCCATTAGAAATCTAATTGTCGTGTTAGTGTTTTCATTTCTCCATTCAGAGAATGTGAGAGATCTGAAAAAATAATAAGAATCTATTTGCATCTAAAAGTCTGTAGAGCAAATTATAAAACAAGTACAAACATCTAACTAGAGTTTTTACTTTCTGCTGTTTATTGTGTCAGCTTCCAACTCTCTAGCTGGAATCCTAGATATCAACCATTTAATTGAAACCAATTACATAGATTGGCTCAGAAATCTAAGAATTATTTTTAGTTTTAGAAAATTAAGCTATGTTCTCTGTCAGGTTATTCCAATATTATCAGCCTGTCCAATCCAAAGTCAATGAGATATATTTGATAAGTGGATGGATAATGACAATAAAAGTAGGTGCTATATATTGGCATCAATGTCAGATGAACTCCAACGTATGCATGATCATATGTACACTACTAATGATATGCTGATTCATCTACAAATATTATGAGATGATCAGAGTCGCACAGTGCATAAGATGTACGATGGGCAGTCAGTCGATGATCACTATTTAATAATGATCAAGGATATTAAGGAGCTTAAAAAGCTCGACATGATCATGCACAAGAAATTGCTTGTGGATTTGATCCTACGATCCCTTCTTAGTTTGTATGGGTAGTTTATGGTAAACTGCCATATGAATAACCATGATGGCACCTTATCTGAATTGATCAATATGTTGGTAATTAGGAGATCTTGAAAGATTCAGAAGTACATACCTAAAGAGCCTCAAAAAATAAGGACACGTCTTGAGAAGACATGTCAAAATTACTCAATATTGTCCTTACAGTTTTCTCTTCTTCCAGTTGAATGTTAGACTTTAGTGCTTTTAATGCACTTTATTATCGGGTCTAAGAAAAAGTAGAGAGCTGAGGGAAGGTGAAGTAACCCTTAAAGTCGGCAATAGGTTAAGAGTTGCTATTGTGATCGTGGGTACTTATTCTTTGCGACTATCATTTAGATTTAATTCTAATAGTCTCTATCATTTGCATGGTGATGCATCTGTGAACTTAATTGAGCGAGCAGTGAATACCATTAGATATGAGAGATCCAGAGTTGAGATAAACTTGAAATATATGTGGCACCTTAGGCTAGGTTATATAAGAGAAAAATAATTAACAGATTGGAGAAACATGAGCTTTTGGGATCATTGACTGCTAAGTTATATCTAGTCTGTGCATCATCTTTTTGAGAAAAAATGATCAAGCTACTTTTATGGGATAAAAAAAAAATAACCACTGAAATACTTTTCTTGGTACACATTTGATATATGTGGCCCATTTGATGAGCCAGACTATGGAGGTTGTCTCTACTTTGTTACCTTTATCGATAATCAGTCATGGTACAAGCATATATATAAGATACAAATCTGATACTTTTGAAAAGTTCAAAATTTAGATTTAAAGTAGAGAAGTAAACTGAAAAACTCTAAAGATACTTCGATCAGATCGAAGACACAATACCATAATAAAATTTTTTTTGATTATCTCAAAGAAAATAACATAGTTTCATATTGGATCCCTCTTAGTATATCTCAGCTCAATGAGATAAATAAGAAGAGAAAAGGGACTGTATGAGATATGGTCTGATCCATGATAGATTTTACTAATTTATTTTATTTTTTTAGGGATATATTTTATTTTTAAAATTTATCTATATAATAGGATTTCTTCTAAATCCATTCCTATCACATCGTATGCGATATGGTATGATAAGAAATTGAGTCTTGGTTATCTCAAGATTTGAAGATATCTAGCCCGTGTGAAGGACAACAGGCGGACATGTTAGAGGCTAGATCTATAGAGCTCGTTTCATATGATATCCTAAAAGAATTTGAGATACTACTTTTTCTTTCTAAAGAATTGTGATTCGTCAAGCTTTCTTTTTTGAAATGGTTTATCCAAGATGAAGTAATGGGAGGAAAGTTAAGCTCGAAGAGAATATCTCTGAAAAGCAATGAGTTATGGGACCTAAAGAACCTATTCATGATGAGCTAGTATATGTATATACCTCCTCCACCTCGTAGATAAGTAGGATCTTCGATCCTTTTGAAAGGTACTTAATATGCTTAACAACGGATGTAGAGAAAAGTATTTCTTATAGGAGATAGGGAGTGTAGAGATGATCTTAAAGCTTACAATGAGATGATGTTAGAATATCAACTCCGAGAATGGGATGTGAAATAGCTTTTCTGATTAGATATCTTGAAAAGATATCTGTATGTAGTAGCCTATGAATTTCACTTCCTGTGATAGAAATCACAAAGTTTGTAAGAATCTCGAAATCAGAACATTCATTTCGATGATATGATCAAATTATTTGATTAGAAATGAGAAATTATGTGTTTACGTAAATGTTAGTGGGAGTGCTGTCATGTTTTCCATAATGTACGTAGATGATATCCTCTTAATTGGGAGTATCCTATATTGACATCGATTAAAATATGATCATATATAGAATCCTCTATGAAAGATCTAGAGCAAACATCCTATATTCTGAGAATATAAAGGTCTATAGAGATAGATCCAAGTGGATGCTGGGATTTTCATAGAAAAGTATAGAGAATAGATGTTGAAAGAGTTCAGCATAGAAATATCTAAGAGGGATCTGCTATCCTCTTCGGCATAGAAGTATGCTATGCTATGTACTTGATCTGATATAGCCATTGCTGTGAATGTCACGAGTAGATATTAGTCGAATTCAGGCTAGAAGCGTTGGATTGCTGCAAAAATATTCTTAAATACTTGAGAAGAACTAAGGATTTATTCTTGAGTTTTGGAGAAGTGTCAAAATTAGAAGTGGGAGGATACACCAATTCAGATTTTGTGTCTGATGTTGATGGTAGAGTGTCTACTCAAGGGGTGTGTTCTTGTGTAATCGTGGTTCAATATCTTGGAGGGTTTCAAGCAATCAATCAATGGAAGCTGAATACACTAAGATGTGTAGAATATATTTTGATTCTAATGTTAGTTGCAGAATTGGATGTCATACCATCTGATGTCATGATATTATTTGTAAAGACAATGATATCATAGCCCTCGTTGAGGAGTCAAGATCTCACCAGAAATTCAAGCACATAGAACAATAGTATATGCGACTACCTCTAGTAGAAATACATAAAGGTGTAGAGAGCAGACTTCACATGAGATATGGTAGACCCACTGATAAGTCATTTAGCTAGCCGAAGACTAAAGCCTGTCTTGAGAAGATAAGGCTTGATATATGGTAGATTTGTTAAACTTTCTGTAGGTGCTCGTGTATGTGGATTTTAAAATTTTTCTAAATCCAAAATACAGTAGAAAAATTAGATTAAAACACTTTTAATCTAAACATGTATTCATCATATTAAAGTACTTATGGATCTAGTTTATATGCTGAAATTAACATAAACCGATGTTAGAATGAATGAGAAAAGCCTGTGATCAATTCATATACCTGAATCACTTTTTCTTTTGCCTCAAACCTATAACTAAAGTTGAATCAAATTCAATCTCTGGATTTGGGGTTGATTAGGCTCTGAATCAACAGCACAAGTATTCTGCCTCTATGGGTATCCACAAGGCCGACCTCAATTATTTTCTCTTGAATCCTGCTTACTTGAACCGAAAGCTTGAATAGGCTTGAAGCAAGCTTGGGTAGGGATCAACTTGTAAACACTTTTGATCTTTTTTTCTTGATTTTTGAAGAAATCAAGAACCTTTCTTAATTTTTGAAGAAATTAAGAACCTTTCTTGATCCCTCAGTTAATCAAGAAGAACAACAAATAAGAAGTGGTTATAACTAACTTTCAACAACTTAAGAGGAAGAGAAAGGAACTAATCAATCTTGACGTCAACCCTTGACACCGAAGAAAGGACACCGCCCACTTCTCTCTAAGATCCAAAAAAGGGATGTCTAGAGAGAGAGGGTGTGGGCTAGAGAGAGAGGAGAGGAGGTATGGGTACAGTAATAGATGGCAGTAAGGATGGGAGATCATGAGATAATGAGAGAGGTAAGGCTAGGATCCTTTAAATAGACATCTAATGGATATCCTAATCAAATAAGGATCCTTCCTCCTAATCATATTAGAAGTTATACTATACTTGGACCAAATAAATGGAGCACCATCCATAATTCACCCATGCCCACATCCAGTGCTAGGCATCCCATCATATGGGACTCAATTAAACGCTCACAAATTAGCTCACATGGTTTCATAAATTTACTTCAAGGATTCTCAATCAAATCAAGATGAATAAAATCAAGAAACTCTTTCTTGATTTAATTCAAGCCATAAATTAAGCATCCAACCATTAGAGGCTATTGAATCAAATTCAATTAGATTCAAATCAAGTATTGAAATAGGTTAAAAACTTATCACATAAGCAAACCAACTATAAAAGAAATTGGATTCACTCAAATGCCAGCAAGGTTAACATAAACCCAATAGGATTTCTTAAAATTCATATTAATTGATGCTTCATAAATCTAATTATAACTAATCAAGGCCTTCTCCCTTTATGTATGATCCTATAGGTTCAATTCTGTCTGGTAGTGAGACATATCATGATCTCTATCATAGGTATCACTGAAATCTTTTTCAGTTGGTCGAAATAATTTCACTCTAACTCAATAAGGATTATTGAAACAAAATAATCCTATTGAGCTCTCACAATTCATCAGTGACATCTAGCAATATGTAGTAACAATCCAACAGAATCGAAATAGAATCTCTAGATGTAGTTAATATATGATACAGTTTCCCTATCGTGAGTCTCGACTAAATGGTAGGTCATGGATAAATCATCAAATATCATCATCAGTCATATGATAGATCCGATCAGTTTAAGTCCATTAGTGATTTTAAATATTTTTTTTTTCATCAATCACACTGCTATGGCCATAGACTTATGGACTCAGCTTCTCAAATCTCATAGGACTACTTCTCTCTATCAGGATTGATAGATCCAATCTAGATGCATACGTTGCTCCCACAGCTCAATCAATTAAAACCAACATCCATTATAAAAACTCATAATTGAGTCAATGCTTAAGTGTAGTCAAACTACAGCAGTCTTACTGTGAGCAATTGTGACACCGCAGGTCAAAAGATCAGTTACATAACGCAGCATTGAGATGATCACTGATGATTAGATAGAAAATCATATTATCTCTCATATAGTCACGTTCAGTACTAGTTGTTCTCTAACAACTATCCATATTTGTCGCTCAATGTCTCTACACCATAGACTAGAGACTCATTTATCCCGAAAGAAGTAAATCGTCTGCCAGTCTATGTGGATCGATCACCATCTCCTTGACTATCCTATAATCGGGAGTAATTTAGGAATCGATCATATATGGCTCTAATTCTCAACACTTGAGAATATATATCGTAACATCAATTTCAAAGACGATTCAAGAACATAACTCTTGAATGAAAAAAAAAAATTATCCTTTATTGATTAAATCAATAGTTTAAAGTATAAAATTATGTCATATAATAAACAATATGTCAGTCAACAATTAATTTTTAGGACATACATCTAACAATCTTTCACTTAGATTATAGCTAATTGTCCATTAATCTAAGCTCCATCTTCTTAAGATGGGCTTCCATTTTGGGCTGGCTCAACTATTTTGTCAGTGAGTCTGCCATATTATCCACGGAGTCTACTCTTTGCATCTTGATATATTTCTTCTCGAGGTAGTCACATATGATATGGAACCATCGTTCAATGTGCTTTGATTTCTGATGACACTGGAGCTTCTTAGCAAGTGCTATGCTCCATTATTATTGCAATATAGTGGTATGGCATCTGATGTCATTGCACCAATTTTGTAGTAAATTTTTTAAACTAGAAGTCTTCTTTTGCAGCATCCGAAGTGACGACATATTCAGCCTCTGTAGTCGAATCTACGATGATGCTCTGTTTGGAATACTTCCAGCTGACTGCACCATCATTGCAAACGAACATAACCCTGATGTAGTTTTTCTATCATCGAGATCCACATGAAGTTCGAATATGTATAACCCTCAATCCACAATTCAGGTGCTCCTCCAAAGATCAAAAATAAATCCTTAGTCCTTTGTAAATACTTAAGGATGTTCTTTACATCTATCCAGTGCTCTTCATCTAGATCTGACTGATACTTGCTCGTGACACTCAAAACAAGGGCAATATCAAATGAGTATAGTATAACGTATATGAGACTCTCTATCGTCGAAGGATAAAAGATCCTACTCATGCACTCGATCTCCTCAAAAATAGTCAGATACATCAATTTGGAGAGTCGAATACCATACTTAAGGGGTAGCAAATCTCTTTTGGAGTTTTTCATGCTGAACTGCTTCAGCATTTTCTCTATATACAGCTTTTGTGACAGACCAACCATTCTTCTAGATTTATCTCTATAGACTCCTAAAGATATAGGATGCTTTTTCTAAGTCTTTCATACAGAATTCTTTAAACAACCAAATTTTGACTGAGGTTAACATGGAAATATCATTCCTAATGAGAAAAATATTATCCACGTACAGTATGAGGAAGATAAGTATGCTCCCATCGATCCTTTTGTAAATACAAGATTTCTCTTTATTTTTGATAAAACCAAATGATTTGATTGCATCATCGAAATAAAGATTCCAACTTCGAGAAGTCTGCTTTAGTCCATAGATGGACCTTTGCAACTTGCAGACACGATGATTACTATCATCGGACGTGAAACTCAGAGGCTGCTCTATATAAATATCTTTCTCAAAATATCCATTTAGGAAAGCAATTTTTACATCCATCTGCTAGATTTTATAATCATAATAAGCTGCAATAGTAAGTAATGTGTGGATGGATTTCAGTATGGCTACAGATGAAAAAGTATCATGATAGTCAATACCTTCGCACTGACTATAATCCTTCACCACCAGTCTTGTCTTATAGATCTCTACCTTATCATCAGCACATATTTTTCTTTTGTAGATCTATTTATATCCAATGGGAACAATTTCCTCAGATTGATCCATTAAGGTCCATATCTGGTTCGAGTGCATTGAGTCAATTTCTGACTTCATTGCATCTAACTATTTTTCATAATTGATATCAGACATTATCTCATCAAAAGTACAAAGATTATCACTATGATCCTTATCTCCCATAAGGAATGCTTCCTCTATATCCTCTTTCAGCATATCCATGTATCTTTCAGGAGGATGAGAAATTCTATTTGATCTACGAGATGGAGGTGGAACATTAATTACTGACTCATTATGGATGGATTTCTGAGGATCTATAGCTTGTTGCTCTTTAGAGACATTCTCGTCGAGCTCAACTAACCTCCCACTACCACCATTCTGGATAAAATATTCTTCTAAAAACGTAGTATTGCAACTCACAATCACATTATGTTCATGTGAAAATTAAAAGTAGTATCTCATAGATTTTTTGAGATACCCTAAAAATCAAGCTACAACAGATCTATCTTCCAACTTGTCAACTTTTTATCTTTTGACATAGGCTGGACATTCTCAAGTCTTAAGGTAACTGAAATTCAGCTTTTTATCGTGCCATATCTCATATGGTGTGATAGGAATAAATTTAGAAGAAATCCTATTTAGAATATACATCGCGGTAAGTAAGGTGTCTTCAAAGAAATACAGATAAATCAGTGAAGCTTATCACGGATCGGACCATCTAATATGGTCCTATTTCTCTTTTCGGATACCCCGTTGAGTTGAGGTGTGCTGGGAGGAGTCTATTGAGAGACTGCCATTCTTCTTAAGATATTTCAAAAATTCAGTACTTAGATATTCTCCTCCTCGATCAGATCAAATTATTTTGATGGGTTTATCTGATTGCTTCTCTACCTCGTGCCTGAATTTTTTGAACCTTTCAAAGATTTTAGATTTGTGTTTTATAAGAAATATATATTCGTACCATGACAGATCATCAGTAAAGCTATGAAATAACTATAACCATTTCTAATCTGCACATCAAATGGACCACACACATTAGTGTGTACCAGGGCTAGAAACTCAGTGGCCCTTTCTCCTTGTCTCATAAAGCGTAACCTAGCCATTTTTTCTCAAAGGCATGATTCACAGGTCGGAATTGACTTAGATTTAACTAAGTCTAGGATCCCATTTCTTTCCATTCTATTTATCCTATCCTCTCCAATATGGTCAAGCCTATGGTGCCATAGGTACTTATGGTCAAACTCATCTCTGGATCTCTTTTGGTCTATGGCACTCATTACTTGCTCATTCAAATTCACATTAGCATCAATATGTAAGTGATAAATACTGTCAATCAAAAGATCAGATACAATCAATTTATTTCATAAATAAATAAAATAATAATCTTTATTAAATTAAAAAATAAATCCATTCTGTGCTAGTATAGAGACCGAAATCAAATTTTGACTAGCTATAGGAATAAAATAATAGTTTTTTAAATCTAATCTAAAGCCTGACGGTAATCGAAAAGGATAGGTTTCAATAATTTTTGCAGTAATTTTTGCTCCATTGCCGGCCTGAAGAATCATGTCACCTTGCTTTAACCTCCTACTTCCTATTAGTTTCTGCATTGAAGTATATATATGAATACTAGAACTAGAGTCTAATACCCAACTAAAAATAGAAGAAACTATTAGATTAGATTCTATTATGAACATACCTTCAGAAGGTTGTTCAACCTTTTTCATCTTCAGGCTCTCCAGATAATACAGACAATTTTTCCTCCAATGGCCGTCAGAGTTACAGTGGAAATACTTTTCCTTCTCCACAGCTTTCTTCAGAGTGTCCTTCTTAGATTTGCTCTCTTTTTTCTGCTTTTTTGCAGGCTTATTCTTTTTCTTCTCTCGAGACTTTCTCTTGAAAGGTACCTATTCAATAGCAAGAATAGAGCTCCTTGAATTTTTCAAAATATCCTCAGCAGTGACCAGTATATTGACCAACTCGGATAAGTTACAGTCTAATTTGTTCATATGATAGTTTACGATAAACTGTCCAAATGAACTAGTTAGGGATTGGAGGATCAAATCCACTTTTAACTCCCTCTGCATAGTAAGTCCGAGCTTTCCAAACTCCTCAAGATTTTTGATCATTGTCATACAATAATCATGGACTAACTGCCAATCGCGTATCTTTATATTGAATAATCACTTAGATAATTCGAAGTGCGCGATTTGGCTCTGTCCACCGTACAACTCTTATAGATAATCATGGCACAGACAGTGGGTATGTACTCATGCTGGCTCTACAATTTGTTTGACATAGAAGCTAGCATATAGCACTTCATCCTAAGGTCATTATCCGTGTATTTGTTCAGAGTAGCTCTTTGCTCTGCTGTAGGACGAACTGGTAAAGCTGAGGTATTCTGATCGAGTACATATCCAATCTTCTCGGATATCAGGACTATCCTGATGTTTGTGAGCCAATCCTTAAAATTTGTGCCAGTCAAATGGTTGGTTTCAAGGATGTGGGCTAGTGGGTTAGAGATCGAGTTTATCTACGAGAGTAGAGATTCTAGTTAGATATTTATACTTAAATTTATATTTGCTTTGAGAACTTTTAGATGCAAATAGACTTTCACTATTTTTTTAGATTTTGATACTCTCCGGATAGAAAGTAAAAATCCGATGTGATTAATGCAAGGTTTCTAATGAGTGCTATGGTTTCACCAATGCCATGCATTTCATCTAACAGTTATTGATGACACACACACCGATGCATAGGCAACTCTTTGTCCAGATGCTTCTCTAAGCATATTGCAGTGACTTGGTCTCTAAATCATGAGAGTTCAAATAATATATATTATTCCACTTCTTAGTTAAGCCAGACCCATCGTTTATGAGCAGGTGTGAAGTCGTCATTAAGTCCCTCAGATAATACATATTGTGCCCAACCCTATCTTCACCTTAGAGTAACTCTTTGTTAATAAAGTGGTTGTATTTTCTGATGCAACTGAATTACTATAATCAGTCAAGAACAGTCAACGTCAGTACCATATCCGCACTTCTACAACGATGGAAGACTATAAGGCTTAATATTAATTAGGAAGGTTTAGATCAGATCTTATCTAATCAGACATCACATGATTGATCTAACTAGTATGGGCTAAATCAAAATATCTTAGTAACTAATGAATTCAATCATCCAATTAGTCAGATAAGTAAGATCGATAAGAGGGTACACCATTAACTCATCGCAGGTTTAATTGTCTAGGTGAGTAGTCTTCCAATTTAAAACTACCGATCGAGACTTGTCTTAGATACCAAATGACTTATTGGTTTCAATTAGTCAACTTAGGTGAATCGAGTTCGAACCATGAAGCCGAATTAGGTCTTTAGGTTGACTCGATTCTACATATGGGATTTAATCGACCCAATCTATAACACTTATAGAATCATAAGCTTAATTAATCTAATCTAAATCAATACTTGACTTGGTTTAATCAATAGCTACATCGATTTCGACCCAATATGATTAAATCATAATCTAAGATGCAATCCAATTATATGACCTAATGTAAAACTATCCATGCCCAATGATTCATGCACACACTAATTTTAGATCATAAAAATAATTTTTAGATCTAAATTTATTGTATAAAAAATAAATTTTTGGTTCTCAAAATATTTTCAGAATATTCATGCAATCATATATCACATATATAAAAAATTTTAAATTTTTTAAAAATTAATTTCAGATCTAAACATACTATTATATATCACATACACAAAAAATTCAGATCACAAAAATTTAATTTCTAACCTATGTATGCTTTTATATATTACATATATGAATAAAAATCAATACTAAAATATTTTTTAGATCTGAATATAAATATATACATCGTATGCATAAACTAAAATCAAAATTTTAAAAATAATTTTAAAAATTTTTATGCTACTTTCATACATATGAACATGTGGTTCTGATACCAATGTTGGATTTTCTACAGGTACTAGTGCATGTGAATTTTAATTTTTTTTTAAATCTAAAATATAACAAAAAAATTAAATTAAATTATTTTTAATTTAAGCATATATTCATCATATGAAAGTACCTATGGATCTAGTTCGTATGCTGAAATTAATATAAACTAATTTTAAGATGAATGAGAAAAGCTTATGATCAATTCATGTATCTGAGTCGCTTTTTCTTTTGTCTCAAACCGGTAACTGGATTTGAATCCAATTCAATCTCTGAATCTGAGATTGATCAAGCTCTGAATTAGCAGCACAAATATTCAGCCTCTATAAATATCCATAGGGCCGATCTCAATTATTTTCTCTTGGATCCTGCTTGCTTGAATCGAAAGCCTGAATAGGCTTGAACCAAGCCTGGATAGGGATCAACTTGTGAACCATTTTGATCTTTCTTTTTTAATTCTTAAAGAAGCCAAGAATCTTTCTTGATCCCTCAACTAATCAAGAAGAATAATGATAAGTGATATATTTTTATATTTATTAAAGATATTTTTGATAATTTATGATGCTAACATCTTCTTAAAAACTTAATTTCATAAATAAATTAGATTTTCTTGTAAAAATAAATAAATTTTAAAAAAATAAAATTAAAGTATATTTATGAAAAATAGATGTTGATTTAATTGAACAAATTTAAGCACCAAAATGATGAAGAATTATTGAAAAATTTAATACATATTTTTTCTAATTTTTTAGATAAAAATTGAAGTGAAAAATCAAGTAAAAATATCCTTAAAAATAAAATTTATTGCCTTCGATGCACGGTGGACCGGCCGCTCGATCCACAAAAGCAATGGCGTGGTCTATCGAAATAGGTTCGCGGTCTATGGCATGGCTCATAGTCGGGCGTAAGGAATTTGCACAATCCGACAGTGGAGATCACTCCAGATACATGATCGAATGGCTGAGGCTTTGTTGTTCCATATCTAGCGATGGTGGCCCACTCTCAGTGCGCGATTCGATAGCTCAAATTCATCCAGAATGAGATCTGACGGTTGCTGTCAATTGCTGGCTGAGAACTAATCAGAAGAAGAGAATTCAAGCATGATTCGACGGTCGAAAACCCATCCGATGGTTGATCCAATGGCAGCTATTCATCCCGACGGTGGATAAGAGATAACTGCGCTGATCAACACTCCAGATTCCATCAAGTGCGTGATATAACGGTTGAGAACATTTTTGACCCTAATAAGGATTTAAATCAGTATTTTTGGACAGATCTGGGCGGTCCAAACTAGATCTAATAGTCAGAAATTAATCATACGGGTATTATACGAGTTCTAAGGGTTTTAGGACTCCTTTTGCTATTAGAAAAAGGTGAAAAATTCACCTATTCGGGTCCGAAAATAAGAATAGTGAGGAGAAAAAATTAGTAGGAAAGCAAGAAAAAAATTAGAGAAAAAAATAAGGGAGGTTTAGGGATCCAAGAGAAAGGATAAATATGGAGCTAGAGATCTTGATGCATGGTTAAATCCCTTCAATCCAAGAATACGATGAAGCTTGTAAATAGATTTTTTTTATGTATTTAATTTTCATACAATAAAATTATACTTTTATTTTATATCTTTTATTTTTCTGAAGTATTGATCTAGCCTACACAGCCTATACCCTTTACTAACGTACTGTGATCTCTGGATGCAGCCCGTGCTTAGGAGAGATAGATCGTGGTATGTTAGATTAAATTTTATATCTTGTAATTAAATTTAGATAGTTTATACTCTGATGGGACGAGCCATAATCTACTGATATAGTCTGTATCCCTTAGAGATAAGCTATACTAATACTTTAATCATCAGAATTAATATTATAACATAAAAAAAAATTTAATTTGCATGGTGAATTCAAAATTTTTGAATTATTTCTCTAACTTATTTTCTTTCATAAATTAATTTATATTTTTAATTTAATTTTTATTATTTTATTTTTTTTAATTTTTCTACAATCAATTTTTTTTATTTTTTCTTTAAAAAAAAGATAATCATCCTAAATCTCTGTGAAAACGATCCCGACTCACCCTATCTATATAGTTTGAGTTGATTTTTATTCTTGACCGCCTACGACAGTGATTAAATAATAAATAAAAAGTGATTGTAATTAACTCTCAACAACTTGAGAGGAAGGAAAAGGAACCAATCAATCTTGGCGCCAACCCTTGACACCAAAGAAGGATGCCGCTCACTTCTCTCTAAGATCCAAAAAGAGGATGCCTAGAGAGAGGGTGTGGGATAAAGAGAGAGAGAGAGGAAAAGGGATGTGGGCACAGTAATAGGTGGCGGCAAGAAAGAGAGCTCATGAGAGAGGTAAGGCTAAAGTCCTTTAAATAGACATCTAATGGGTATCCTAATCAAATTAGGATCCTTCCTCCTAATCATATTAGAAGTCTTAGCCATAATATACTTGGACCAAATAAATGGAGTGCCATCCATAATTCACCCATGCCCACACCCAGTGCTAGACGTCCCATTATATGGGACCCAATTAAATGCTCACAAACCAGCCCATATGGTTTTGTAAATTCACTTCAAGGATTCTCGATCAAATCAAGATGAATAAAATCAAGAAACTCTTTCTTGATTTAATCTAAGTCATAAATTAAGCATTCAACTATTGAAGGTCATTAAATCAAATTCAATTAGGTTCAAATCAAATGTAGAAATTGATTAAAAATTTATCACATAAGCAAACCAACTACAAGAGAAATTGAGTTCACCCAAGTGCTAGCAAGGTTAACATGAACCCAATAGGATTTCTTTAAATCGATATTAATCGATGCTTCATAAGTCTAATTATAACTAATCAAAGCCTTCTTCCTTTATATGTGACCCCATAGGTTCAATTCTGTCTGCTAGTAAGACATATCATGATCTCTATCATAGGTATCACTAAAATTTTTTTAGTGGATCGAAATAATTTTACTCTAACTCGATAAGGATCATTGATCAAAAATAATCTTATTGAGCTCTAACAATCCATCAGTGACATCTAGCAATATATAGTGGCACTTTAGTAGAACCGAAATAAAACTTCTAGGTGTAGTTAATATATGATACAGTCCCTCTATCGTGAGTTCTGACTAGATGGAAGGTCATGGATAAATTATCAAATTTCATCATCGTCATATGATAGATCCGATCAGCTTAAATCCATTAGTGATTCTAAATAAAAATTATTTTTCATCAATCACACTGCTATGGCCATAGGCTTGTGGACTTAGCTTCTCAAATCTCATAGGACTACTTTTCTCAATCAAGATAGATAGATTCCATCTAGATGCACATATTGCTCTCATAGCTCAACCAACTGAAACCAACATCCACTATAAAAATTCATAATTGAGTCAATGCTTATATGTAGTGAAACTATAGCAGTTTTATTGTAAGCAACTGTGATACCATAGGTCAAAGGATCAGTCACATAATTACAGTATCAAGATGATCACTGACGATTGGATAGAAAATCATGTGATCTCTCATATAGTCATGCTTAGTACTAATTGTTCTCTAACAACTACCCATACTTTTTGTTCAGTGTCTCTACACCATAGATTAGAAATTCATCTATCTCGAAAGAAGTAAATCGTACGTTAATCTATCTTGATCGATCACCATCCTCATGACTATCCTATGACCGTGAGCAATTTAGGAATCGATCATATATGGTTCTAATTCTCAATACTTGAAAATATGTATCGTAACATCAATTCTAAGGATGATTCAAGGACACATAACTCTTGAATAGAAAAAAAAAATTTATCCTTTATTAATTAAATCAATAGTTTAAAGTATAAAATTATGTCATAGAATGAACAATGTGTCAGCCAATAATTGACTTCTAAGATATACATCTAACAAGATTGGCTTTAATATAAATAGAAGATTGTTGGATGTATGTCTTAAAAGCCAATCTTGACTAATATATATAACATTTTTAGGATATAATTTTATACTTAACGGATAGTTATATTATCATTCTTGTTTTATGTGTTCATGAATCATCCAAGAGCTTAACAAGATGATGACATATATTCTTAAAGAGTTAAGAATTTGAGGTATATGTTATTGATGGTTAATTTTTAAATTACTTCTGATCATAGGATCATCATAGAAATGATGATTAATCCAGACAAACTGGTATATGGATCGCTTCCTTCGGACAGATGAGTCTCGAGTCTGTAGTGTAGGAACACTAAAGCGAGAGTGCAGATGGTTGTTAGAGAACAACTAGCACTAAGCGTGACCAACACGAAAAGTCAAATAGATATTTGCTCACTCGTTAGTGACTTTCTCGATGCTGCAGTTGTGTGACTGATCTTTTGATCGCGATGCCACAGCTGCTCGTAGTGAGACTGCTAGAGTTTTACTATACATAAATATTGACTCAATGAGTTTTTATAATAGATGTTGGTGATAGTTGGTCCACTGTAGGAGTAAGGTGCACATCTAAATAGAATCTATCGATCTTAGGAGGAGAGTAGTCCTATAGGATTTAAGAAGTTGAGTCCTTAAATCTTTGGCTATAGTAGTGTGATTGATGAAAAAGAGTTTTCATGAAAATTACAGATAGACTCAAGCTAATTGAATCTATCATATGATCGATATTGAGATTTGATAATTTATCTATGACCTGTCATCTGATCGGGACTCACGATAGAGGGACTGTATCATATGCTAACTGCACCTAGTAGTTTATCATTTTTTATTCTGCTAGATTATCATTACATACTGCTAGATATCACTGATGGATTGTGAGACCCATGAACATCATCTCAATGATCGATGATCTTTGATGGGCAGAATTGGAATGGTTCCAACCCATTGAAAAGAGTTTCAATGATATTGTGATAGAGATCACAATATATCTCACTACTAGTTAGAATAGAACCTATAGGGTCACACACAAAGAGACTTTTGACTGATCAAATGATTGACTTGCTATTGTAAATCATAATAGAATTTAATGATCAATGTGATTGATTGTTGATCCAATGAAAAAAGTTATAATTAAGTAACCCACTAAAGAGTTAGTGAGTTATAAGAGGATTAATGAGCAATTGGATTGCTAATTGACTCAATTTGATTGAGCAATAGAGCTTGGATCAAGTCTAATTGAATTAAATTCAATTTGACTTGACATAGGTTTGATTTGATCAAACCTAATTGGATTATGAGATAATCCAAATTGTATGAAAGAATAATTTCTAGTTTGATTAGGATTTGGGTGCCATCTAATTTCTAATTAGATTAGATTTTAATCTAGATACATTGGACTCCTAATCAGATTAGGATTTCAATCTGTTTGAGTCAAATCAATTTCTAATCAGATTAGGATTGATTTGATTTAAATAAGCCACCTAAAGAAGAGTGCTAATTGTCTAGGATTCTCTCTCCTTGCACCATGAGGAAGCCCCATGAGGTGCCGCCACGTATATCCAATGCCCCTCTTACTTTTGTGTGAAAAAGCTCACAGTTTTTTTACTTTTAGTGTGTAAGAGAGAGACGCACAAACTAAAAGGGAGGGGCAGCATAATTCAAGAGAGTCCAAGGTAACATGGACTCTTATCTCAACTAAACCCTAACTAACTACCCTATTTAAATAGGGGATAAGAGAGGGGCAGCAAGAAACCTGATGTGATCAAATTTTTGGATGCCAGATGGAGAGGAGGTGCATGAGAAAAATAGGGGAAGAAAGGAGAGGGCGCGACATCAAAGAGGGCGTGAGGTTTGTTATGAGTCCTCATCCTTTCTTTCTTATCACAACCAATGGTTGGTTGTTAGGCTTCTTCTCCTTTTGTCCAAGAGTTGGACATAGATTTTTCTTCCTCTCTTTTGTTCAAGTGTTGGATATAGATTTTTCTTTCCTCTTTGTCCAAGGGTTGGACATGCTTTCCCTAGATCTTTAGTGTAAAGATCATGTGCGTGGGTTTTAGGAAGAAAGAGAAGAAAGCATTGTTCTCATAATCTTTAGCATAGAGATCTCAATCCTCCTATTGTCTTTTTCTTCTCTAAGATGACCTTGAGAGAAAAGAAGATTCATCTTTAACTGTCAAGATATGATCTCTGCAAGAGAACTAGCATCCTAATGAGATCCAGAAGCTTCTGATCAGATCAAAGCTTCGCATAGATATCCGTAGAGATCAGATACTTGTATGGCTTCAAGGACCTTTGGAAGATATCCACGATCATCAATTTGTGACATAGATCGATCCACATCAAGATATGAAGATTAGATCTTCTCTATTTATTTTTCTCTATTTGATTTCTATATCTGAATCCTATCTCACATATGTAGATCCTATTATATGATTTTAAGATTTGATCTTATGCATGCTTAGATTAAATTAGATTTAATCTGAACTTTTAAATTTCGCTGCATATTTTTTTTTTTAATTTTTACATGTATGAAATCATGATATCCCAATATTATATTCGTGGAAAGGCTAAGCTAATTGTAAACAAACAACTCAAAATTGCTTTGACAAATTATATATGCGTCTAGTCTTTGTTTACATTTTTAGAATAAACTAATTGCAAGTGAAAATATTTAAGAGTTCAAAAACTGAGGACTTCTAATCCAAAATTTGCTCAGAAATGGTCAAAATCAGAAATACTGAATCCAGGTAGCGAACCATGAAACTGTTCTAGCTCATCAAAAGAAATTTCAATAATATTGTGATGGAAATCACGATATATCTCACTATCAAATAGAATAGAATCTGAGAGGTCATACACAAAAAGAGTACAATCCGATCGATAGCTTGGATCATAATCAAATTATTAATTAGATTGATGATTTGAATTAAGAAACTGCTAATTATGTAAAAATTACATATTTAGTAACTGCTAATTATTAGCAAAGAAACTTAATTACAAGTGTTGTAATATAATTAAGCTTAATTAAATAATAGATCAAATTTTAATTAATTTAAATTAAATTAAATTAAATTTGATTTAATTTAAAGCTAATTAGATTTAATTATTCAAGTTAGGTTTGAATTTTAATCCTGATTAGGTCAGGTTTGATAGCCTTTTCGAATTGATTCGAATCGGACTCAAATTGGACTCTAATTGAATCCAATTTGAAACCAAATTAAAAGAGGTTGCAAGAGCCTTAAATCCTTGGGATTCTCTCTCTTTTGGCCAACCATATGGAGAGAACAGGTGCAAGAAATCATGGCCCTTCTCCCTTACACGCATGAAAGCAGAAGGGGCACCAACTATTGGTGCCCCTTGGCACCCCTCCTCTTTGGGACTCTCTTTCCTTCTTGGACTCTACTAGCTTTTGAATTTGATTCAAATAAGAAAGAGAATCTGATCTTTATCAGGTTTAGGATGTTGGAGGTTTATTTTGTGCGATAAAAATAAGAAGAGAAGAGTTGGCATGCGGTATTTGTGCGATGGGTTTTTTTCCTTATCGCAAAACACATCTCCACGCCTCTCCTCCATTCTTCATCCCAACACCCCACCTCTTCTCTACAGATTAGATCTAATAGAGAGAGATTAGAGAGAGAGGAAGAGAAGAAGAAAAGGAAAGATTTCATAAGATTAGTGTGAAAAGTTTGTGCTGTAGTCCTGTTCTTCGAGATCTAGAAGAATGTTTCAGATCCAAGTCAAGGAGCAAAGCTTGCAAGATGCTAGCACTCCGATGGCCTCGATGCTTTAATCAGACCATCTCCATATAGATACCAATAGAGGCCAGACACGTGTGCGGCTCCGACAGAAACCTTGGACATCCGTCAGATCTGATCCGATAAGAAGAAGAAAAAGTATTTTCAGGTAGGTGATCTGATCATCGCTTCTTCTTTTATTTTTCTTTTTAGATCTGAATATTTATTTCATAGCATACTTAGAAAGATCCTTAGGTGATTGTAGGATTAGATCTGAGAATGCTTTAGATTAAAATCATTTTAATCTTATCTTTCCACTACACATGTTCATGAGATAAAAAAATCAGTATGCTAATCACTTAAAAATCCAACAGTGGCATCAGAACCACATCGATTTAACATGTATGAAATAAATTTTAGATCTGATTTTTATTTTTAGATCTGAAAGTTAGGATTAATAAAATTGATCTTGTGCTAGTATAAAGTTATCCTGGTATAGGATTAACCTCCTATATTAAAAAAATTATCTTAGAATAAGATTAATCGATTTTGAAAACTATTTTCGAAATGAAAAAATCTATAACTTTAGATCTAAAAATTAATATATGAGATATATCATGTTTAATGTTAGATCTGAAATTAAAAGTATTAAGGTTTGCATCGGACTGGTATAAGATTATCCTGGTATAGAGTTAACCCCCTATATTGAGAAGGTTATCCTAGTACGATGCGAATCGATTTTTGAAAAATATTTTCAAGATGTTTTAATTTTAATTTTAGATCTGATTTGTATGCATGTGATATGTATTAACTTAGTTTTAGATCTAAAAATTATATATATGATATATATTTTTTATAAATTTTAGATCTAAAATAGCATATATGTGATATATGACACTAGGTTAGGATCTGAATTATTTCGAGATCATAAGCCATTAATTTATGCACTTGAACCTAATCTAAAAATTATTTTTAGAATCTGAATTTTAGGTTATGTATGAGGATATGGGTTGAACAATTAGGTCTAGTGATTGAACTATAATTAAGATTTTGATTAGATCAGATTAGAACCCTTGTTAATTTTGAGCAGTTGATCGAATCTAATCAATTATGGATTAGAATTAGATCAAAAGGGTTTAAAGTTGAGTTTAATTATAGTTGGTCATATCAATTCATATTTTGATATGAATTGATTAACTTAAGATCTAATTTGGCTTCATGGATCAAGTCTGTGTAGCTAGGCTGATCTATTCAATTCTAATTGATCAATTAGTGTCTAAGACAAGTCTCGACTGATGATTTTTAATTAGAAGCATGCTTACCTATCCATTTTAATGGTGTATAAGGTAAGCATTGGCAGACCCTCCTATCGATCTTACTTACCTGACCAATTTGATCGATTAAGTTTTGAATTAGGTTGCTTAGTCATTCGTATTCACCCATACTGATTAGGTTAGTCAGATATGAGATTGTGCTGATCTAAACTTAGTCAGACATGAGATGTGCTGACTTAGGTGAGATCTGATCTAAACCAGATTAATTAGACATGAGATATGCTGATCTAAACCAAATAAATCAGATATGAGATGTGCTGACCTGAACTAGACTAATCATTCACATGAGATGTATGTGACTATGTAGAACAGATCCAAATCAAATCTTTTAACAATTATTAAGTCTAGAAATCTTCCACTATTGTAGATGTATGGGAATCCTACTGGTATTGATTGTTCTCGATTGGTTACAGTAGTTCAGTTACATCGGAAAGACTCAACTACTCTATTAGCAAAGAGTTGCTCCAGGATGAGGATGGGGTTAAGCCCAATTACTGTTAGGTGAAGGATCCAATAACGACTTCACACCTACTTATAAACGGTGGGTCTGATTTAACTAAGAAGTGTGGTCAATAACTGTTAGGTGAGTCCACATGACTTAGAGGTCGAATCGCTGCAACATGCATGAGATGCATTGGACAAAAGTTGTCCACCTATTGGTTTAGTATGTCATCGATAACTGTTAGGTGAGGTGCATATAAATTGATAGGACCGTAGTACCCACTAAGAACCCTAGTCGCATAGGGATTTTCGCATCTTCATAGGAAAGTGTGAGATATTCGAAGAAATAGTAGGAGTCTAATTTATTTCTTAAAGTTTCTAGAATAAATTATTAAATCTAACAAGCATCTAATTAGAATCTTTTTTTTTCTTCAATACATAATTCAGCTTCAAATCCTATAGCCCGAACAGAGTCACACTTGGACTGGGACTCCCTCTCAAATTATAATAGTTGCTAAATTATTTGATTTGATCAAATAACGGGATTAGATCCTGATCAGATTAAATTAGATTTAATTTGATTAGATTCAAATTTGAGTTTGACTCAGACTGGATTTCATTAGTCTAATGGGATTGGACTTGATAAGTGTTTGACTTATTATAAAATCCAAACCCAATTTAATTGACCAAGTCCAAGATACAACCAATTGATCGAGTAGAACTACAAACGACTGGCTTAGAAACTTCAGAATAGTTCTGAACTAAAAAAAAGATTAGGATATATTTTAGATCAAGATTTTTCTGTGTTACCAAACTATCTAATCGTTGAAATGTTCAGTGCTTGATAAATGGACAGATGATGGTAATTTAGTTAGGTGCTATATCTTGACCTCAAGGTTCAGTATGAGGACATCAAGACTTCAGGACTATGATGACTCACCTATAAGAGTTATATGGTAAGCAGAGCTAGATTGCACTTAGACAGTCCATCTATGATCATTGATTGTCAATGATTAACGACCTCTAGTGCAGTCCGTCCATGATCATTGATTGTCAATAATTAACAATCTGAAAGAGCTTGAGAAGCTTGAGATGACCATGCATAAAGAGCTCATGTGCATTTTGATGCAGCAGTCCTTTAGTAGTTTATTTTGATCAATTTATTGTAAACTACCATATGAACAAGATTGATAGCACATCACAGATATTACTGAACATATTGGTGATCAATTAGGAGACCTTAAAAAGTTCAAGAGGCTATGTTCTTGCTGTAGAATGGCATCTGGTTCTAAGAGAGAGTCTGTTGGAACAAGAGGTCTATGGAAGAATGAGCCAAAGAGGGATCTTCTCAAGGAGAAGACGTCAAGTAAGAAAAAATATTTTCACTGCAGTACTGACAGCCACTCAGAGAAGAAGTATCCTTCTACCTGGATAGCCTAAAGAGGAAGGATGATACACCTTATAAAGATATATCAGATCTATTTGTTTGTATGTTGATGTATTCGAGCAAATAGTGAGTGCCATAGGATCTGAGAGATCTAGAGATGAGATAAACCATAAGTATAGGTGATATCTCAGGTTAGATCATTTTTGAAGAAGACAGGATATACAAACTGAAAGATAGATCATCTCCAAGGCTTAGTGAATTTTGAGTCATACCCAATTTGTGGATCCTGCTTTCAAAGAAAAATGATCAAACTATTCTTTGTGGGACATGAGTAGATGACCATTGATATACTTATCCTAGAACACATTGATGTGTATGACTTATATGATGTGCAGGCCAGAGATGATAATTTCTACTCCATTATTTTTATCGATGATTATTCACAGTATGAGACATAAGTTTGAATCTTTAAAAAGTTCAAAAATTCAGATATGAAGTAGAAACTAAATTTAAAAATCCTTAAGGTTCTTCGATTGGATCGAGGAGATAAATACCTTAGTGAAAATTTCAGAATTATCTTATGCAAATGGCATAGTCTCACATTGGACTCCTTCATGTACTAATTGAGATTGGGTATAGGAGGAACTAGACCCTATTAGATATTGTTCGGTCTATGATGAGGTTCACTCACTCACTAATCCTTATTTCTTTAGGGATATACTCCAATCTATTGAATAGGATTCTCTCTAAATCTGTTTATACCATACTATATGAGATATGGCATGGTAAAAAACTGAATCTTGATCATCTCAAGATTTGAGATTATCAGCTCATATCGAAAGATAATAAGCAGACAAGTTAGAGGCTAGGTCTATACAGGCTTGCTTTATGAGATATCCTAAAGAGTTATTAGGATACTAATTATACTTTCTAGTGGATGATAATATGATTGTGGCCCACAATACCACATTCTTGAAAAATGATTTAACCAAGGTGATGGTAGTGGGAGAAAATTGAGCTTGAAGAGAAAATCTCTGAAGAGCAATAAGCTTAAGATCTAGCTGAACCTATTTAATCTGAGCCAGTCAGTGTAGGATCTCCACATCTCGTAGATCTAGAAATATCCCCCATCCTCATAAAAGGTATTTGGGTATGCTTTTAGAGGATGTAGAGGAAGTGTTCTTTGTGGGAGATAGGGATCAAGTAATTGATCCTAAGATCTATTATGAGGCAATGTATGACATCGATTCCCAAAAATCAATGAAAGCAACAAAGTCAATGGTTGACTTGATGCATTCCAACCAAGTCTGACCTTAGTGGATCCATCAGAGGTTAATGTACTCATTGGGTGTAAATGAATCTACAAAAGAGAATTAGATGCAGACAGATGTAAAAAATTATTTTCTTAATGGATATCTTTGGAAGAAATCTATGTGGAGCAGCCTGATGGGTTTCATTTCTGGTGATGGAGATCACAATATTTGCAAGCTGCATTAATCCATTTTTGGATTAATACAAGCATCTCAGAGTTGAATTGATGCAATCAAAAAGTTTGATTTCATTAAAACAAGGAGGAACCTTGAGTTTTCAAATGGGTCAATAAGAGGATGAGATTCTCCCGATTGAAAAAGTTGTTCCCATGCTAACTTCGGTAAAAAGTTGGTTGTCAAATAGATCCTCCAAAAAGATCAAAGAAAAGCATTTAGGAATGAAAGTCTGTAGAAACAAACCTGATAGGATGCTAGGCCCTTCATAAGAAAAGTACATAAAGGAGGTGCTGAAGAGATTCAGCATGGAAACTCTAAGAGGAGACTTCTACTCCTTAGGTAAGGCATGTATCTCTCCAAGAAGATGTGTCTAAACACATCTGAGGAGATTTAGCTCATGGACTAGATCCCTTATGTAGCCTCATAAATGCCATGCAATGTACTTGACTTGATCTTGCTGTGAATGTCATAAGTAGAAATCAGTTGAATCTAAGTATACAACACTGGATAGATATGAAGAATATCCTTAAGTACTGGAGAAGCATTAAGGATTTGCTCTTAGTTTTTGGAGAAGAATTTTATTTGCGGGATTCATGGGTTCACATGCTCAGATTTTGTATCTGACACTGATGGTAGAGAGTGTACATCAGTAAATGTGCAATATAAGAATTGATAGATTGGAAGAGTTCCAAATAACCGATCATTGCAGGTCCTATGAAAGCTGAGTTAGTTACCATTTCTAAAAGTACTAGATGACGTCTTTTGGTCTAATTATCTTTGTTGCAATTGATGTCATAAGATGTCATCATAATAACAATATTGGCACCATAGCCCTTAGCTAATGGAGCCTTGGTCTCACTAAAATGTCCAGCATATGGAAAAGGGGACTTTAAATAATATGCATCTACCTTGACTTGAAAGATGTCAAGATGAAGAGAGTAGATCATATGAAAACGTAGTGAACCCACTGACTAAGCTATGTAGCCAGCTAAAGACTAAAGTCCATCTTGAGAAGGTGGGATTTAGATTTGGACAAATTGACTTTAGGTCAAATGGGAGATTGTTAGATATGTGATCTGAAAAGTCAATTATTGACTGACACATTGTAATTTTTCAGAATATAAGTTTGTACTTAATTTATTAAAATTAAAAATTATAGATAATTATTTTTATTCTAGAGTAATGTGTCCTAGAATCATCCAAGGAGTTAATGGTCAATGACATATATTCTCAAAGAGTTGAGAATTTAAGATATATGTTATTATAGATTAATTTCTAAATGCTTTCAGTCGATCATCACGAAGATGGTGATTGATCAGACTAGACTGGTGCACGGATTGCTTCCTTTTAGATAGATAGTCTTGAGTTTATAGTGTGGAGACATTAGAGCGAGGGTGCAGGTGGTTGTTAGGGAACAATTATATTGAGCATGATCAAGAACGAGAAATCATATGGATACCTACTCACTCGTCAGTGACTATCTCGATGCTGTTGTTGCATGAGTAGTTCTTTGATCCGTGGTGCCTCGGATGCTCACAGTGGGATTGCTGTAGTTTGACAACATATAAACATGATTTCTAGCCATTTGGAGTCTTACGGTATTCATTGGCTACAGCAGGTTCACTATAGGAGTAGGAGTGCACTTATAGAGAATCTATCGGCTTTACTAGTTGAAGAATAGTCCTATGAGACCTAAGAGGTTGAGTCCTTAAGTCTGTGGCCATAGTAGCGTGATAATAGAAAGAAGTTTTCATGGAGATCATGATTGGACTCAAGCTAATTAAGTCTTACATACGACGAATGCTTAGGATTTGATGAGTTTTTATGATCTGCATCCTGTCGGGACTCTCGATGAAGGAACTAGATCACACGATAACTACACCTAGGAGTTCATCTTTCTATTCTACTGAGTTGCTACTACATGCTGCTAGGCATCACTGGTGGATTGTGAGAACTCACTAGAATCATTTTTGGATCAACAATCCTTATTGGATTGAGTTAGAATTGTTCCAGTCCATCGAAAGGAGTTTCGATAATACTGTGATGGAGATCATGATATGTCTCACTATCAGACAGAATAGAATCTAAGAGGTCACATGCAAAAGGAGCACGATCTGATTAATAACTTGGATCATAATCAAATTATCAATTGAATTGATGGCTTGAATTAAGAAACTACTAATTATGTAAGGGTTACATATTTAGTAACTACTAATTATTAGCAAAGAGACTTAATTGCAAGTATTGCAATATAATTGGGCTTAATTAAATAATAGATCACGTCTTAATTAATTTAAATCAAATTTATTTAAATTAGACTTGATTTAATTTAAGACTAATTAGATTTAATTATTCAAGTTAGACTTGGATTTCAATTCTGATTAGATCATGTTTGATAGTCTTTTCGAATTTGATTCAAATCGGGCTCGAATTAGACTTGAATTGAACCCCATTTAAAACGAAATCAAAAGGGGTTGCAAGAGCTTTAAATCCATGGGATTCTCTCTCTTTTGGCTGACCATATGGAGAGAGAGGGTGCAAGAAATTATGCCCCTTCTTCCTTGCATGCGTGAAAGTGGAAGGGGCACCAATAGTTGGCACTCTTCCTCTCTGAGACTCTCTTTCTTTCTTGGACTCTCCTTTCTTTTGAATTTGATTTAAATAGGGAAGAGAATCTGATCTTTATCAGGTTTAGGGCATTGGGGGTTTATTTTGTGCGACAAAAATAAGAAGAGAAAAGTTGGCATGCGGAATTTATGCAATGGGTTTTTTGTTTCTTGCCGCAAAACACATCTCCACACCTCCCTTCCTTTCCTTCTTCATCCCAACACCCAATCTCTTCTCTAAAGATCAGATCTAAGAGAGAGAAATTAGAAAAAGGAAGAGAAGAAGAAAAGGATTTCCTCATCCCTTCTTTACAATTAGAAAAGATCCCGTCAGATCAATGCAAAAGGTTCGTATTGCAGTCCTGTTCTTCGAGATCTAAAAGAAGCTTTCAGATCCAAATCAAGGAGCGAGACTTACAAAGTACTAGCACTTCAATGGCCTTGATGCTTCGATCAGATCGTCTTCATGTAGATATCAGTAGAGACTGGATGCATGCAGAGCTCCGACAGAAATCTCGAACATCTGCCGAATCCGATCCAACAAAAAATATATATATTTTCAGATAGGTGATCTGATCACCACTTCTTTTATTTTCCTTTTCAAATCTGAATATTTATATCATAACGTGCTTAGAAAAATTCTTAAATGATTGTAAGATTAGATCCGAATATGCTTTTAAAATTATTTTAATCTTATTTTTCTACCACACATGTTCATGAGATGAAAAAATCAACATGCTAATCATCTAAAAATCCAACAGAAATAATATTATTTTTAAATATTAAAAAAAAATATTATGGAGATTGAATTTTAAAAAAGATAGACTAAGATTTGTCTTCATATCCCATGCAAATATATGTAAATTGTCACATTAAATTTAAAGATAAATACAATGCCACAAGAGTCTTGAATTCCATCCCAAATCTGCAAATATTGCCATTACCAGCCGTTTAGCACGACTGTATGCATCATAATGCCATTGTATCCTGGCAAACAGATGCTTGCAATTGAGTAGAAGAAAGAGGAACAGCTATTCCCCTCCGAAGTCTTCCTGCACGCACGCGGTTCTAAATTATTCTGACAGACCTTCATCTAAGACTCGCTAAACTTCAATGTCTCGGTACCTCATCTTCGCACAATATGCCTCTTATTTTGCATTAAGACAATTCTGCAAGGTCTTCCCAGATTGCTCGAAACTAAAAGCCATAAGAACCATCACACGGATATTACCTTTGGTGAGAAACCTTACACAAAGTTACACAACATAGAAGTAACATTTAGAACACACATTCCTCTATGGTCCGCAACCCTGCCACATTTCTGGGCATTCTCCTTTTAATCTTGCATCTTGCAATTTTTCCCTTTATGACAAGCTGAAAAAGAATCCACTTCTATTTTTCTTGTATCATTAGTTTCATTTCCTTGAATAAATCGTATGCCCCGCAGCCTCCCCTTCAATAATTTTTTTCCCCTTCAATAATTTTTTTTCAAAAAAAAAAAAAAAAAAAAAAACTCAAATATTTCAAGACTAAATCAACTTAGTTTTAGGGTCGATCGATAATGACTATAGATACAATGCTGACCGCAGAGTCAAAAGCAAAAAAAAAAAAAAAAAAAAGAAAAAAAAGAAAGAGAGCTTAAACGAAAACTAAAGTTCGGGTGAACAACTGCGCACACACCATGAGTACCAACTACTACACCGAACACCTTAATCAACTTCCTCAATTTTTGGCCCTGCGCCGCCGCTACTACCAGCAGCAGTGGGAACGTCCTCATCCATGCCGTCCGCCATTCCAGCACCTGCACCTTGATACATCTTGGCAATGATGGGGTTGCAGATGCTCTCCAGTTCCTTCATTTTGTCTTCAAACTCATCTGCCTCGGCTAACTGATTGCCATCCAACCAATTGATGGCCTCCTCGATGGAATCCTCAATTTTCTTCTTGTCAGCCGGTGGCAGCTTGGCAGCAATCTTCTCATCCCTGATGGTATTCCTCATGTTGTAGGCATAGTTCTCCAAGGCATTCTTCGCCTCAATCTTCTTTTTGTGCTCCTCGTCTTCAGCCTTGTACTTCTCAGCCTCCTGGACCATCTTCTCAATCTCTTCTTTACTCAGCCTGCCCTTGTCGTTGGTGATGGTGATCTTGTTCTTCTGCCCGGTGGTCTTATCCTCAGCAGTCACGTTCAAGATGCCATTAGCATCTATATCAAAGCAGACATTGATCTGTGGCACACCTCTCGGAGCAGGGGGAATGCCGGACAACTCAAATTTTCCGAGGAGGTTGTTATCCCTGGTCCTGGTTCTCTCACCCTCATAGACTTGAATCAAGACACCAGGCTGGTTGTCCGAGTAGGTGGAGAAGACCTGCTCCTTCTTGGTCGGGATGGTGGTGTTCCTCGGAATCAAGACCGTCATAACCCCTCCAGCAGTCTCCAAACCTTGTGAGAGAGGGGTGACATCCAGCAGCAGCAAGTCCTGGACCTTCTCATTGCCCTCGCCGCTCAAGATGGCAGCCTGGACAGCAGCACCATAGGCAACAGCCTCATCAGGGTTGATGCTCTTGCAGAGCTCCTTCCCATTAAAGAAGTCCTGAAGAAGCTGCTGCACTTTGGGAATCCTGGTCGACCCGCCCACAAGAACAACATCATGGATGCTGCTCTTGTCCATCTTAGCATCCCTCAGGCACTTCTCCACCGGCTCCATGCACTTCCGGAACAGGTCCATGTTGAGCTCCTCGAATCTTGCACGGGTGATGGTGGTGTAGAAATCGATACCCTCATAGAGGGAGTCGATCTCGATGGTGGTCTGAGCAGTGGAAGAGAGGGTCCTCTTTGCTCGCTCGCAAGCCGTCCTCAGTCTCCTCAGGGCCCTGGGGTTGCCACTGATGTCCTTCTTGTGCTTCCTCCTGAACTCCTGAACAAAGTGGTTGACCATCCGGTTGTCGAAGTCCTCGCCGCCAAGGTGAGTGTCACCAGCAGTAGCCTTCACCTCAAAGATACCCTCTTCAATGGTTAGGATAGAGACATCGAAGGTGCCACCACCGAGGTCAAAGATGAGAACATTCTTCTCGGCGGAGCTGCCAGCCTTCTTGTCGAGGCCATAGGCGATGGCAGCAGCGGTGGGTTCGTTGATAATTCGCATGACATTGAGGCCAGAAATAACACCAGCATCTTTGGTGGCCTGGCGCTGGGAGTCATTGAAGTAGGCCGGGACTGTGACCACTGCGTTCTTAATAGTAGAGCCAAGATAGGCCTCAGCGATCTCCTTCATCTTCATGAGGACCATGGATGAGATCTCCTCAGCAGAGAACTGCTTCTCCTCGCCCTTGTACTGGACCACGATCATGGGCTTGTCATTAGGGCCTGGGATGACCTTGAACGGCCATAGCTTCATGTCACTCTGGACAGAGGGGTCACTGAAACGTCTACCGATCAATCGCTTCGCATCTGTGGAAAACGATAAGCACAGACAGAACAAAAATTGTCAGGAAAAAAAAATGCAGAGTAATTTCACAAAGAATTAAAAAAAAAAAAAAAACATAAATCACGACAAGTACCTGTAATTCTTGATCAATCATGATAATTTAAAATTGAAATACAAAGTTAAAGTTGATTGGACTTAAAATTATAGCCCTTTTCACTTTTCTGATTGATAACTATATATTGCAAAACTTGCCCCACACATATAGCTTAAGTTCTATAATTAATAAGATTTTAGCACATAACCCTACAAACGACACGGGTTATTTGATATAAAGCAGATCACGTAGACTAAAAATACAACCTTTGTCTTTTGATTTAAAAATCCCATGATATATCTCGAATTTTTCCGAACGAAAAATTTATGCATTATTTGCTCCGATCCCTATGCATAAATCTACAACGAACAAAGAATTCTCCGTTCAGTACAAAAATCATATCTGACATCCAAGGATAAATAATAAACAGGACAAAAAACTACGCAAATCAAAAATTATTTCTCAAAATGGACCCAACAAACAGGCAAAAAAAAAAAAAAGAAAAGAGAAAAAAAATTCTTTACGAAGACCAGAACAAAATTATTAAAAATTAAAGAACATCAACGATAGATGAACAATTACTTCAAAGTTATGGAATTAAAAATTAACTTTATAACAACGTAGAACTATTAACGCGATGACAACCCAAACATAGAGAAGAGAGCTCACCGAAGACGGTGTTGGTGGGGTTCATGGCAACCTGGTTTTTGGCGGCATCGCCGATGAGCCGCTCGGTGTCTGTGAAGGCAACATAAGATGGGGTGGTGCGGTTCCCCTGGTCATTGGCAATGATCTCCACCCGATCGTGCTGCCACACCCCGACGCACGAGTAGGTCGTCCCGAGATCGATCCCGATCGCCGGACCCTCGCCTTTCGCCATGGATCACAATCTCTCACAGCTAATCGAAGGGAACAAGAGAACAAAAAGACTTCGGTGGAGAAGGATAAGACGACTTAAAAAAGGAATTCTGTTGAGGAGGAGGAGGTCGAAGAGGGGGAAGGGTTCGCTTTTATTGGATGGGCTCGAATTTCCGGAAAGTTCGAATGGGGGAATCGTGGCCGTCGGATTGGCTGTGGATCGACGGTCGGCGACGGGGTAGCGGCTCTCAGCGGGCAAGGATTGGTTTTCTCGCGAAATCTGGCGATTTCTAGAACCGTCTTTTGCTTCATGTGTTGGAAAAGTCGGGGAGCGCGCCCCGCGCCTCACCGCCTTCCAATCGATGACGGAATTCGGCCGGTGGATGGCCCACCACTTCCGATTTTTTGTGTTGGATTCAGCTGGGCCGACCGGTCGAAAGGATAAACCTTCACACCACTAGCCATTCTTTCTCCTTTTGAAAAAATTTCCCTCCTCCATCAAAATTCAAAACTTACAACAACAGCGGCATATTTATATAAATTACAAAACACCTTCTCACTTTATCGCAAATTCATTCACATTTTATTTTTAAAACATATCAAATTAATCTTTCAAATTTTTAATATATTTTAAAATAATCTTACCATTTATCTCCATATCATATAATTATCATATGATACTAATATTTTATAAACTGATCAAATTATCTTTATCTATATATCCTTCATCTTCTCTCTTCTCTGATTACTCCCCTCCTCCATCATCAGTATCTCTCCTCCCTCCTTCTTCTCCCTCCTCTCCTTCCTCCTCATCTATTTCTCCTCTTCATCCTCCTTCCCCTCTAAGCTCACCTATAAGCCATGGTGGCTCCCTCCATCTCCATCTATTTTTTATTGGTGATCCTTTCTTTCCCCTCCTCCTCTTTCTCCTCACATATTTTATCTTCTTATCATCCTCTTCCTCCAAATTCATCTACGAGCCTTTCTCCTCCATAGTGGCTCCCTCCACCTTCGTATATTCTTCACCAACGATCCTTTTTTCTCCTCCTCTCCTTCTTTTTTATATATTTCTCCTCATCATCATTCTTCTCCTTTAAGTCTGCTTATGAACCCTCTCCTTTCATGGCAACTCTATATCCCGTCTCTTTTCATCGACAATATATCTTTCCCCCTTCCCTTCCTGCTCATCCCTTTTTTCTCCTTCTCATTCACCTCCTCCAAAGCCGCCTATGAGCCCTCCTCTCCATGACGATTTCTTCCATCTTTACCTATTGTTTGCTGATGGCCATACTTTCTCCCTCTTTTCCTTCCTCCTCATCCACTTCTCCTCCTCATTCTCTCTTGATCCAAGCCTGCCCACGAGTCTCGCTCCGTAGTGACTCCCTCCATCTCTACCTTTCTTGCCGACAACCCAGTGTTTCTCCTTCCCTTCTATCTCACCTCCTTCTCCTCCCTGTCATTCTCCTCTTTCAAGTTCTCCCATAAGCTCTTTTCCTCTACGACGGCTCCCTCCACTTTTGTCCCTTCCTCGTTGGTGATCCCTCCTTCTCCCTCCTCTTCCTTTTTGTCCCCTTCCTCTTCCATCAATCCAGCCCATGAGGTCTTCAATGCCACCTCTCTTTCCATGCCGACCTCTGCAACTCTATCCTTCTCCTCCATAGTGGCTCTCTCTACCTCTAACTCGTCTTTACCGACGACTCTTCTAATTTGAGCAAGAGGCATTTTTATCGATTGAAATGATAGGCTGACACAATTTGTTCATAAGTGAATGATAAAACTATTTTGAAATATCTCAAAAATTTGAAAATTAATTTGATATTTTTTAAAGTCAAAAAGATGCAAGTGGAATTGGACTGAAGCTAAAAGGGTGTTCATGTAATTTATCCTTATATTAATGCCAAAAAATCAAATAGTTTGTTTGCAAACCAACTTATATTTGGCTCAAAATTTGACTTATATTTTAGTAAGCATGATCATTTAGAGCTAGGTTTAGCTTATTCAAATTTAGATTAAAACATAAAAAATATGGATAACATATATATTTATTGGTGTGAGAATCTGTACGGCACCGGAATGCTAGAGTGGATGGCAAAGTGGGCCTTCTGGGGGTATGACCTGCATAGAAATCCTGACTGGAGGTTACTCAAGCGAGGATCCTCTGACGCTTAAGTTAGAACTCTTGTTCAACAAATGAACGTGAGAGACAGAATAGTGGCATATCTTTTTTGAGATCCTCTTTAAGCATCCTTTATGAACGAAGGGCTGGAGCTTCAGTTGACAAGTTAGTTAGTGATAATAACACGATGTTTGTCGTTAGGACACCATGATTATCAAATAAATTTTAATTTTTAAAATAATATTAAAAATATGTAGGCATCAAATCCACAGAGAAGGCAGTGCTTTTGATTTGAAAACTTTAATTTTTTTTAAAAAAATTGAGAAAATAATTTAAATTAAAAATTAAAAAGTATGAAAAATAAACTTGATACTCAGATCCACTAATTAGATCTTAGCTTCTACTTGCAATAAAAATAAAGAATAAAAATTTAAAAGTACATAAAAATAAATTTTACATTAATTAAAATTAAAATTTAATTATAAAAAATTTTAAAAAAATAATAAAATAAATTAAATTAAAACTATAATAAAGATCTGAAATTGATCGATGCAGTCTTGTCGGAAGGATGGTTGACGACCTCTTCTTCTTCCTTCGTACTCCATGGGACGAACTGACTTCTCTTCTTCTTCTTTTTGGATCCCTACACCTCTCTTAATTTTTTTTTTCCTATTTTTTTCTTGTTTTCAGACCCCCTTATTTATAGATGAATTTTTTTTGATAGAAATCGGAGTCTCAAAACTCCTCAAAAACATGTCCAACCCACGTACAACATTTCTGGCCGTCGAATCTACTTTGAACTGCCCAGATTTCATCAAAAAATCTCTTCATCAAGCCTTGTTACAATCGAAAAGGATATTAGCCATCCGATCATTCGTCAGATTTGATTGGACCATTAGATCACGCATCTGATCTTCTATTCAAAGTCGGGATCAATGGCATTCGTTGGATCATGCCTGTGATTGATACTGGATCATCGGATGGTACTCAAAAATTCTTTTTTGGTTTAATTCTCAGCCGCAGCGAATGCCAGCCATTGGATCATGCCCCTAGATGGCTTCGGACCATCTGATCGCACACTAGATGTGGGCTATCACCATTGGATATGGGAAGGAGCGATTTCGACTGTCCGATCGGACGTTTAATGCAATCTCAGCCATTAATCAGTGCATAGAGCTAGCCCACCTCTGTAGACCATGATTATGGACTGATGAAACTTTGCTGTGGACTACACCCTGATTCCATAGACTGGTCGGTCGGTCTATTGTACACTAAAGGCTTTTTAAAATAAATTTTTGGATACTTTTGCTTGATGTTTTTTCTTGAATTTTATACTTAAAAAATAAAAAAATATAAATTAAAATTTTTATTAATTCTTCAATTATTTTGATGCTTAAATTGCTCAATCAGCTTGACATATATTTTTCATAAATATGTTCTAATTTTATATTTTTTTAAATTATTTTATTTTTATAAAAAAAATTAATTTATTTATGAAATTAGGATTTCTATGAGATGTTAGCACCATTAATTACCTAAAAATATTTAAAATAAATATATAAATATACGACTTATCATACCCGCTAACTTACTCATTGCTAGTCCCTTAACAATGCAATAAAAGTATCACCATATTTCATTAAGATCCTCCTTTACAAAATTAAATCTAGGATTAAAACTTATTTAACAAGCATCACCAACTAAGTATTAAGTTTTAGAAACAAATTTTTGTAGTCAGTATAATTAAAATTTTTTTTAGAATTCATCTAAAGATCTACGACACTTGTGCTTATGATGACTAACTTAGCATTTGGATGCTAGCTTGTAAAGAACTAATGTATTTTTTTTTTATCATCTATTTTGGTTAATATTCCATACACCCCCAAATTAAGCTCATGAACTAAGGTAGCTTTCACACTGCTTCTCTTCTTCTTTTTTTTTTTAATACTGAGCATCCTGACCTTCCCTCTACCATTTGACGTAAACCTCCACATTTGACTAAGATACAGAGATCCGGTTACTAAGTTTAAGACAATCCATATATACTTTGTATTTTATATTTTTATTTTAGATAGGTAGCTTTTTTCTCAAATTCAAATTTCTTTAATTGGGGTGTATATCAATCATCAATTTTAAATGATAATTGAATCTTCAGTTGTTCTTACAATCAACGTCTATTTTGTCTTGTCAGTATGCATGTGTAATTAAAAATACTAATAGCCTTTAGGTAACTTAAGTAGGTTGCTAAAATCTGACCAATTAATCTACTCCTTAACTCACTATATATAGTCATTAATAAATATTTTTTTACTATTATTATTTTTTCTTAGTCTATTTTGCTCCAAATTTTTTTTTTGACATATGGTTTTTTCAAAAAAAAAATTTTACAAAAAATTTTTCAAAATACTTTCAAAATTTATTTTTCTTTAAAAAAAATTTTAAGAGATTTTTCTACCCCCCAACTTAAATGCCATTATCCCTAATGGTATAGGGAGAGAATGAAATGAGAATGAAATGAAAGGTATAGGGAGAAAAACAACCTGAGAAGAGGTGCTCATCATCAATATAAAGGCTGTATTTTTTTAAATAAAAAATAAATAAATATTGGGTTGCCTCCCAACATGCGCTAAGTTTACTATTTTCAGCTAGACACAATTCAGCTTAGTTCAGTGTGGATCTATTAATGCTATTTGATTAATGGTTCGATTTAGTGACATCCCTTCAATATATGGTTTCAATCTTCGACCATTTATCTTAAAGAAATTTTTAGATTTAGGATCATAAAGTTTGATTGTACCATATGAAAATATTTGATTTACTATGTAAGGTCTATCTCATGTAGATCTCAATTTTTTTGAAAATAATTTTAGTCTTGAATTAAATAACTAGACTTATTGATCTAGCTCGAAGGTTTTTCTTGAAATGTGTTTGTCATGAAAGGCTTTCATTTTTTTCTTTATAAATCTATGAATTTTCATAATCCTTTCATCTTAATTCATCTAATTCACTTAGTTGCAACATCCGATTGGAACCAGCTTGTTTTCAAATCAAAATTCAGTTGTTTGATTGCCCAATATGGTTTGTGTTCAAGTGCTACCAAAAGATGATATGCTTTTCCATATATTAATCTGTAGGGAGATGTTCCAATGGGATTTTTATAAGCTGTGCTCTAGACCCATAATACATCATATAATCGATCTGATCAATCTTTATGATCGGGTCTAATAGTCTTTTGCAGGATGTTCTTGATCTCCTTATTGGATACTTCTACTGACCACTTGTTTGCGGGTAGTATGGTATAACTATCTTATGTGTGATCCCAAACTTTTACAGCAGTGTTCAGAACTTGTAGTTTGTGAAGTGGGTGCCTCCTTCACTACTGATAGCACATGAAAATCCGAACCTAGAAAAGATATTTTTTTGAATAAATTTTATGACTACTTTATGATCATTGGTTCGTATTGTCATTGCCTCAATCCATTTAGAAACATAATCGATGGCCACCAAAATATATTCAAAACCATTGGAAGGGGGAAAGGTCCCATAAAATTAATTCTCCAAACATCAAAAATTTCAATGACCAAGATGGGGTTCAAAGGCATCATATCTTTCTTTCAATTGTTTCCTAAAGCTTGACACTTAAGATATTTCTAGCTAAAAGTATAAGCATCCTTAAACAATGTAGGCCAGTAAAAACTACTTTATAATATTTTGGCCACAGTTTTTCATCCAAAAAAATATCCTCCACAAGCAAGAGTGTGACAAAATTGTAAGATATTCAATTATTCAGATTCAGGAACACACCTACGAATGATCTGATCAATATAATTTTGAAAAAGTTTAAGATCTTCTCAAAAATAATACTTGATTTGAGCAAAGAATTGATATTTTTTATTTTTAGATCAGTTATCAGGAATTTATCCAACTACTAAGTAATTAACAATATCTGCAAACCAAGAGGTCTTTGTGTATGAAACTGATAGAAGTTGCTCATCTAAGAAAGATTCTTCAATTGATGTAGGTTCACAATCTTCAACTAGGATCCTAGATAGGTGGTCTGCTACGATATTTTTAGATCTTTTTTTGTTTCAAATTTCAATATCAAATTCTTATAGTAGTAAGATCCATCTAATTAATCATGGTTTAGCATTTTTTTTTGAGAGCAGATATCTCAAAGCCGCATGATCTGAATAAATCATGATTTTTGATCCTAATAGGTATAATTGAAACTTCTCTAGGGCAAACACTATAGCTAGTAACTCTTTCTCAATTATAATATAATTTATTTGAGTTTCATTCAGAGTTCTGCTAGCATAATAAACCACTATGGGATATTTGTTTACCCTTTGGCCCAAGACGACTCCTATGACAAAATCTGAAGCATCACATATGATCTTAAAAGGTAGTGACCAGTCTGAAGGTTCGATGATTGGAGCTTTGGTCACAGTTTCTTTTAGAAACTCATAAGACTTAAGACATTCTTCATTAAAATTAAAAAGAACATCCTTAGCAAGCAGATTACATAAAGGATGGGATGTTTTGGAAAAGTCTTTGATGAATCAATCGTAGAATCCTACATGGTCAAGGAAAGATCAGATTTGTTTGACAGAAGTGGATGGAGAAAATTTAAAAATTAATTTAACCTTTGCTCTATCAACCTCAATCCCTCTCTTTGACACAATATGTCCTAAGACGATCTCTTCTTGAACCATAAAATGGCTCTTCTCCCAGCTTAAAATTAGATTGGCCTCAATGTATCATTTTAACATTCTCTTCAAATTGTTTAGGCAACTTTCAAAGGATTCTTCGAAGACTGAAAAATTATCCATAAAAATCTCTAAGAAATCTCCTACCATTTTTGAAAATATTGAGATCATACACCTTTGAAAGGTCGCAGGTGCATTACACAGTCCAAAAAGCATTCTTCAAAAAGCAAAAGTTCCATAAGGACATGTGAAAGTGGTCTTTTCCTGATCTTCTGAGTAGATTGCTATCTGATTGTATCCTAAGTGTCTGTTAAAAAAATAGAAATATTATTAGCCAGCTAGTCTTTTCAGAATTTGGTCAATAAAGGATAAGGGAAAATGATCTTTACAGATGGCTGCATTTAGTTTTCTATAATCTATATAGATACGCTATTCAGTGAAAAGTCGTGTTAGCACTAGATCTCCATAGTCGGTGCGGACAACTGTGAGTCTAGATTTTTTTGGAACAACTTGAGTGGGACTCGCCCAATGACTGTCAGAAATAGGATAAATGATACCAGCATCTAATCATTTAATGACCTTCTTCTTGACTATATCCTGCATATTCAAATTGAGCTATCTTTTCATCTCTCGGGTTAGTTTGGTATTATTTTCTGATAAATATGGTGCATGCATATCGACGGACTAATATCTTTTAAATCAGCAACGGTCCAACCTATGATCTCTCTATGTGTTTTCAATACATTCAACAATTGGTCTTCCTATTCAAGGATTAGATTAGAAGCAATGATTACTGGTAGAATTTTTTTAGATCCTAAAAATATGTACTTAAGGGATTCAAGCAAAGATTTCAGTTCAAATTGTGGTGGGGCCCGAATCGAAGGATGTAGTGATTCAGTTTCTAGCTTCGGTAAGGGCTCAATTCTTATTGACCAAATTAGTAAATGTGATGGGTGAGGTGAATCAAGCAAAGCATTCACCTTTTGATTTTGAATTTCTTCAGTGAGCTCATCTAGAAAATCATCTTTCATCAAATCTAAGGAGGAATCGGTTTCAACTATCTCATCTATCAAATCAATTATCAAATAGTTTTTCTCTTTTTGAGCATATTTTGAGGCATTAAAAATATTAATTCTCATCTTTTGATCTCCAAAATAAATGTCCATGGCTCCTATTTTACAATTAATATTGGCATTGACAGTGGCTAGGAATGGACGATCTAGAATTATAGGATTTTGATTCAGCTCTTAGGATGGTTCCATATCAAGTATGAAGAAGTCTATTAAAAAATAGTATGTGTTTACTTTGACTATGACATCCTCAATCAGACTACATGGCATCTTTATAGATCTATCAGCTAGTTGCAAAATAACCGACGTAGATTTCAATTCTCCTATCCCAAATTATTCATAGACCGATGTTGGATGTAGGTCCACACTAGCTCCTAAGTCTAACAAGGCTTGGTCAAAAGTGATGCCTTCTATAACACATGAAATCAAAGGATCACTAGGATCTTTCATTTTTTGTGGTAATGGATTCAACAGGACTGCACTTACATTCTCAGATAGCACAATTCTCTTTGTGGTTTGTGACTCGTTCTTTTGGATGCAAAGTTTCTTAAGAAATTTAGCGTAAGTTGAAACATATTGAATCGCATCGAGGAGGGATAGATTAATATGAACTTGCTTAAACAATTTCATTAGTTCCTTGTTGCATGCTTCTTGCTTTTTATGGGAAGAACTGGCTTCTCGGGCTGAAAAAAATGGGGCTCTTGATTTATATATCTGGGATAACTCATTCTCTCTCTTATTTTCTTTATCTTTCTCACTTAGATTAGAACCAGCATCAATACTAGTTTCGAGCTCAGTTTCTTCTACTAGGTTAGTCTCAGTACTAACCTCTTCTTCTAAGTTCTTATTTTGGCTAGCATCAGTACTAGCCTCTCTCACCTGATCATGATATGGGTTCTTAAGGATCCTACCACTTCTAAGCTCAAAATTTATTTTGACATTCTTAAATTAAAAATTCCTAGGTGGGATATTGAATTTATGACTAGGTTCAGGTGGTTGGTGGGTAGATGAATTGTTCCTGAGATTCGGTATCAATTGGCTCGATAATTGATCTGGTTCTCTCTTCATGGTAGACTCAGCTAACTATCATATTTGTACTTCAAACCTGATGATAAATTACTGTTGGATCATAATCAATTATTAGAGTTGATTAAATTTATCGTCGGCTAGATTGGTCTGTTGAGGAGGTGGGTATGATGGCTGATTATGATATGATGGCTAGATAGGCTGACTAAGCTGATCTCTATTATAAACATAATTCTGACATTGGGGCCTATTTTGAAAGTTTATCACAGAAAAAATTTGGATTTGAGCCTGAGTCTGTTGGGATCTCCAAAAAAAATTAGGATAGTTCCTTCAACCTACATTATATGTGTTTAAAAATAGGTCATTAATAGGCTTGGAGCAACCTTGGACAACTTGAACTTATTCTTGGATGAAGGGTAGAAACTGTGTAGTCATAAGACATTCACTTATATGATGGGCTGGGCTAGCACAGATAGAACAAATCTCTTGATAATTAAAAGGTGATGTGTATTGTGCAGGAGATTGTTGACCTAGGATTAAAAACTGATCTAAATTTTAGACAAAAAGATCGATTTTATTTATCAGATTCAAGTTAGTCTTAGAACTAGAGTCTGATTTATTTGATCTCAAAGATTCCTATCCACTTTTGGTGAGGGATCCACCTTTCATAGGAAAATAATGATGCATGGTTGATCAAGTTTTCACTCAAAGTTTCAAACAAGGTTAAGTTTCATCCTCACTCTTACTCATGAATGTACCTTCATAAGATGCATCTACCATCTATCTATATTGGTCACCTAAACTCTCATAAAAGGTCGGAATAATTTGCCACTTAGATAGACCATGGTGTGGGCATTTTCTAAGAAGTTTCTTAAGTCTTTCCCATGATTCATAAATTTATTCCTCTGAAAGCTGAGCAAATCCAGTAATGGCTTGCCTCATAGTATTGGTTCGACCTATGAGATAAAATTTTTTAAGAAACTTATGCTATATTTTAGTCCAAATTTGGATTGATCTTCCTATTGTGCCAAGCCAGTACTTGGCTTTATCCTTAAGTGAGAAGGAGAATAAGGTCAGTCTAAGTATATTATCAGTAAAATTTTGAATCTTTACTATAGAATAGATTTTTAAAAACTCATCTAGATGTTTATAAGAATCTTCATTTGTATTTCCATAGAAAGATGGGAGCATCTGGATTGTGGTCGACTTGATCTCATAATGGCTTGCAGAAATATCAGGTAAGTAGATACAAGTCGATGGATTATAAGTGGAGGGAATAAAATATTCCTTCATCTATCTAGGTAGTTCTCCAAAATTTTTAGCTATTTGATTTTCAGGTTTAACATGAATCAGCTGTTCAACTTCAGGATTAGGTTTAACTAGATCAGAAAAAAGAGATCTCCTACCGTGTATGTACTAGTGCAAACCCTAATATGTGTGGCTCAGATATATTTTTTTTCAAATGCAAATAAGTTAGCAAATAATTAAACCTAGACACCTTGGATTTCTTAGACCTAACAGTTCGATATAGAGTGGCTTAGCCTAGATGTAAATTAGATTTATTCTCACTTCTTTCAACTAGCTAGGTAAGAGATAGGGTCATGGGGGTCCCTCCATTGCCTGCCTTAGACACCAATTGGATTGGCTAGATAAGCTAATGGATCAATTAAATAACCATGAGTCCACTTAGGCTTAGTCTTTTTAATCTCTTGCTTTAGACATTAATTTCAGGGGTGAGTCCAAACTTACTTTGCACGTGACTTCACCACAATACTCTAACTAAACTCAATTGATCTCAGGGGTCAATATCTACTGAATTTTAATTAGACTTGGGTTAATGTAGAATGCTGGTTGGTTGTTTTTGGACTAAGAAAGGGTGATGAAATCTTCACTTTATCTTATTAATGGGTGTTGCCCTTAAGTTGATTTGAAATGAATATGCACAATCAAACAAGGAGTTCTATGTAACTAAATTAGATATATGAAACTAATCAAACTTAAAAACTTATCTTGTCTCCAGTGATTACCAAAAGTAAATCTAAGATAATGAATACTTCTAAACAATTAAGTTTCTACTCTTATCATACAATTTTTATTAGATTTATATGGATGAATTTTATATTAATTTAAAAATAATAATAATTAATATTAAAAAAAGAAAGCAGTTTAAGATTAAGATTGATCTCACCAACTTGAAGAATTTCATCCTTCTTTTCTTCTCTTTTTATTTTATTTTATTTTATTTTTTTATAAAAAATAAAAAATCAAAAAAATTAGTAAGCTATATTCATAAGAAAATCAAATAAATTAAATATTAAAATTGATACCTTTCCTAACAACGATGTTAAAAATTAGGACACCATGATTATTAAATTAATTTTAATTTTTAAAATAATATTAAAAATACATAGAAAGTAGCAAGTCAGATCGAATTTATAAAAAAAGTAGTGCTTTTGATTTGAAAATTTTAATTTTTTTAAAAAAATTAAAAAATAATTTAAATTAAAAAAATTAAAAATATGAAAAATAAATTTGATACTCAGATCCACTAATTAGATCTTAGCTTCTACTTACAATAAAAATAAAGAATAAAAATTTAAAAGTATATAAAAATAAATTTTATATTAATTAAAATTGAAGTTTAATTATAAAAAATAATAAAATAATAAAATAAAATAAAATAAAATTATAATAAATATCTGAAGTTGATCGATGTAATCTCGTCGGAAAGATAGTTGACGACCTCTCTTTCTTCTTTCATACTCTATGGAGCGAACTAGCTTCTCTCCTTCTTCTTTTTGAATCCTTACACCTCTCTTAATTTTTTTTTTATTTTTTTATTTTTGCCTTTTCTCTTGTTCTCGGACCTCTTTATTTATAGGTGAATTTTTTTTTGATAGAAATCAAAGTCCCAAAATCCCTAAAAAATATGTCCAACCTGTGTACAACATTTGTGGCCATCGGATCTACTTTGAACCACCCAGATTTCATCAAAAGATCTCTTCATCAAGCCTTATTATAGTCGGGAAGGATATCAACAATCCGATCATTCGTTAGATTTGATTTGGACTATTGGATCATGCATCTGATCTCCTATTCAAAGTCGGGATCAATGGCAGCCGTCGGATCGTGCTTGAGATTGATTATGGACCATCGAATGGTGCTAAAAAGTCCTTCTCTGATTCAGTTGTCAACCACAGTGAATGCCAGCTATTGGATCATGCCCTTGAATGGCTTTGGATTGTCCAATTGTGCACTGGATGTGGGCCAGCACTGTTGGATACGGGAAGGAGTGATTTCGACCATCCGATCGGATGTTCAATGTGATCTCAGTCGTTGATCAGTGCATAGAGCTAGCCCACCCCTATAGACCGTGACTGTGGACTAGCAAAACTGTGCTGTGGACCGCACTCTGATTCCATGGATCAGTCAGTCGGTCCATCATGCACTGAAGGTTTTTTAAAATAAAATTTTAGGTATTTTTGCTTGATTTTTTCTTGAATTTTATGCCTCAAAAATAGAAAAAATATAAATTAAATTTTTTATTTATTTTTTAATTATTTTGGTATTTAAATTGCTCAATCAGCTTGACATCTATTTTTCATAAATATGCTCTAGTTTCATATTTTTTAAAATTATTTTATTTTTATAAAAAAATCTAATTTATTTATGAAATTAAAGTTTCTAGGAGATGTTACCTAAAAATACTTAAAATAAATATACAAATATATGACTTATCAGTTGATACGATCCCACTTGATCAGGATGTGATTTGTGCGAGATTGCGAGACTACCACTTGAGATTTTTGAGATGTGGCGATTGTGATTTTCTTATCAGCTTCATGACAGTCATTTCCTCGTAGACGTTGAATTTTGAATTGAGTTACCATCGAGATGAAGACTGATCAACGATGACTAGGAGTTGGTCGCCCTATGTCGTCATCAGATGGAAAAGCTAAGGGCCAGAGGCCTGCCCAGAAGGGAGAGGTTGGTCGGCTTGATATGATCGGCCAACGATCATCTTCTGATCGATTGAACTGGCCGTTCAAACATGTTGTCGACTCGCAAGCCTAGGCTACATGAGTCGATTGATGAGGAAATATTGGCTATTATGCACAAGGGTTGCCAAGCAGTAGACCGACAAGCTTTCATCTGCTCATAGTGTGAAGCATCGGTTGGGTAGATGTCTGGACTAGTTCGGCAAAAGTTATGATGAGCCCACAATGCTTGGACATCTTGGACCCTGGGTCTTTTTATATCATTTGCCCATGCAAAATTTTTTTTAACACATGCTCTCCTACTCTCGAGTCTGATTTTAGTCAGACGATGGGAGTATATCTATTTCTTTAGGCCGAGGACATGAAAAGATTGTTCAGTTGATGGGACGTGCATGACTTTTAAGGCAGAAATGAGGCGGCACAGCTTAAGCTATCATGGCTGAATTAAATGGGCATCATTTCAAAATCTTCTTTTTGAATCATGATGCTGATTTGTCCAACTAGCAACAGTGGTTAACCGAGTAGGAAGATGCCACATATGCCATGCATTTCAGGTTGTTGGACAAAAAATGATAACATCTGGGGATCATCTTCTTCTGTCTATAAATGGGGGAAGCGCTCGTTCTGACATTTTTGACTGCTGCTAGGCCCTTCTATTCTTCTTTTCTCTTTTTTATCTTTGCTGTAGCTTCTCAGAATAAGAAGTTCTCCTTTGTCATGTGTGGTGCGATTTCTCGAAGGTGCTTTTGAAGGTTCCAGTCATTCCATTCCTCTATCTTCTTTTTTCATTCTCAAATGGATTTTCTTGGTGTTCCTTTCTCGTCCATCTATTTTTTCATTCTTCCTTTCTTTTTCTAGATTGCCTTCTAGCTCCTTTATCTAGTAATGGCCAATCAGAGCGAGGTTGGGCCTAGCGCCCATTGTTCCATATTGAATTCGGATGACTTAAGCCGAATATGGGTTTGGTATAGAATTTCTCCAAATTTTGATCTAGAACTCCCTCGGGTAGATGATCATGTAGATAATCCACCTCTAGTCTATTCCTCCCTTCATCCTTGATGTCTTCCATTTTTTTGGCTTTTCCCTTTGTGCAATTGTCCCTAACTCATTTAGGTTTGTAGTAGATTTTTTGGTTATCTACATTATGGCTAATGTTCAGCCATCTATCTCTCTCTCTTTTGTTCTTTATTTACCATCAAGAAGCATCCATATGCTAAGAACTAATGGTAATTCTCTTCTCAGAGGGAGATTTCTCTTTTGATAAAGGATGCCCCTACCTCTGTCTATGGATGGAAGGAATAATTTTTATTTGTGTCTAGAATTCTTGTAGAAGATTGAAACTTACCGAGCTGGGGTCGATAGAAAGCCTCAGCATTCAAGATCCCAAAGCTAAAGGCCGAGGAGGAGGGTCATTTTAAAATCCTCAGACTTCAAAGCTCCCTCAGTCGATGAGTTGTTATCCGATAAAGTCCTTTTTAACACTGGACTCAATCAGGCTGACCCCAAGGTGAGTACTATAGTCATCCACTTTTCATATTTTTTTCTTTCATGCTTCTAACAAAGTTTGGTTGTTTGTAGAGATGAGGCCTGAGGATATTGTCAAGATGAAGTGAAACTTTCCAAAGAAGAGGAAGGCTCCAGCACCTGAAGGTACTTCCAAAAAGCTAGTGGTCCATCGAGGAAAGGTCATGGACGAGCGGGCCTCGTCAATCGAGGCCACCGTGGTGCTAGCAACTCCTATTTCTCTGAGTCCATCTCCATAGAATGTGCCTCCTACTCAATGGTTGCTCTGACGCCAATGCCTCCACCATCTGTGGTTCCTCCATCAGTTCCTCTGATGTCTCCCTGTGGGGTTGGGGCTCAGCCTCACTCTACTCAATCTCCTTCTACTGCAGGCCCAAGCAGAGTGTCTCTTCTCACTAACCAATCAAATCTGGATGCTTGCCTTACGTCCATCCCTGAGGATACAACTTTTGATGACTAGAGGGTTGTCAAAGAGCTGATTGAGAGGTCGATGCTTCCAGTGGAGCTGAGGGGAATCGGTAGCATAAGCTTTGATCACCTACAGCTGCACTCAGTGACCACCATGCATCAAGTTTTTGTTCTTGTCGTTTGACTTGTCCTTTTGCTTCTCTTCTCCTCTTTTTTCTAATCATGATTTTCATGCAGTGTTAGATGTATGTCCTAGAAACTAATATGGCTGACACATTGTAATAACTCTAAGATATAATTTTATACTTAAAATATTGATTTGATCAATAAAAGGATAAATTTTATTTTTATTCAAGTCTGATGTATCCTTAAATGGTCCATAGAATTAATACTTACAGTACATATTCTTAAGGTGTTGAGAGTTGAAGGCATGTATAATTAATTTTTAAAATACTTTCGATGATAGTATGATCATGAAGATGGTGATCGATCCAAATATATCGATGCACAGATTATTTTCTTCAGGATATATGAGTCTCTGATCTACAGTGTAGAAACACTGAGTGACAAAAAAGGATAGTTGTTAGAGAATAACTAGTACTGAACATGACCATACGAGAGATCATATAAATTTTTACTTAATCATCAGTGATCATCTTGATGCTGTAGTTGTGTAAATGATCCTTTGACTTGTAATGGCATGGTTATTTTCAGTGAGACTGTTGAAATTTAACTCACACATAAACATAGACTCTTTGAGTCTTTATAGTGGATGCTGGTGACAGTTGGTCCATTATAGGAGTAGGATGCGCATCTAGATGGAATCTATTAGTTTTGATAGAAAGGAGTAATTCTATGAGATTTGAGAGGCTAAGTCTATGGCCATAGCAGTGTGATTGATAGAAAAAAATGTTCATAAGAATTATAATTGAACTTGAGCTAATCGAATCTATCATATGACTGATGATGAAGTTTGACGATTTTTTATAACCTGCCATCTAGTCAGGACTCATAATAGAGGAACTAAATCACACAAAAACTACATCTTAAGGTTCATTATTCAGTTCTACTGGGTCACCACTATATACTACAAGATATCACTGATAGATTGTGAAAGCTCACTAAGATTATTTTAGATCGATAATTATTTTTTAGTTAGAGTAAAATTATTTTGATTCATTGAAAAGAGTTTCAATGATATCATGATAAAGATCATGGTATATCTCATTACTAGACAGAATGGAACCTATAGGGTCACACAAACAAGAGAACTAATTTGGATTGATTAATTAGACTTAAGAAGTCCTAATTGGATTAGAATTTAGAGAAATCCTATTGGATTTAAGAAAGCCTTGCTAGCACATGGTTAAATCCAATTTCTCTTTGAATTTGGATTTCTTATTTGATAAGGATTAACTTAAGTTACATGCATTTAAAATCTAATTCAAATTGGATTTGGAATTGAGTTTATGGAGCTCAATTATTAGGTGCCAACATGCATTGGATCAAGCCTTTATTGTGCCATTTGATTTAATCAAATTGGGTGCATTATATGTGGATGAATTAAAGAAAAAACAACTTCATCAAATCAGATTTAATGTGAGCCATTGGATGGTTTGGATTGGACGCACATCCCATCCCTTGTGGCGTGAGGACATGATGTGGGCACCAATAGTTGGCACCCCTCCCCTTTCCTTATGAGATAAGGATTAATTAATAGGTATTAAAGCATTAAAAGAAAGAGTCCTAATGAGATTAGGAATCCTCTTTAAATAAAGATTTGAAGTTTGGTTAGGACTTAAATTAAAAGTCTATATAAAGGGGTCACCCCTTGACCTTTAAGAGCAATCAAGCCCTAAGCAATCAGCCCACAAGGATTCTCCATGCCTCCCCTCTCTCCCTCTCTTTATCCAACGCCCAAAGCTTAGGCATCCAAGCTTCTACATGCTCAAATCTGGTTGGGCATCCCCTTCTTGTTTGTCCTTTTGGTTGGTGGCTGAAATACATCAAAGAAGATTCAAGGAATGAGCAAAAGCTAACTGATCAAGGAGTTGATCAAGAGATCCTAAGGTTGATCAAGAGTTGATCAATTGTAAATGAAGAAATCAAGAGGATCAATCCATCTTGTTTCCACATGGATACCCGTAGAGGTCTAGTATTTGCATGGCTAAAGTTGAACCTATTCTTCTTCTAGATCCAAGGTTGAAGAAAAAAAAGTGAAATAGATATGTGATCCAATCACATGATTTTATTTTTAGATTAAAAATCAGCATATTTATTTTCAGCATATGTACTAGATTTTTAGGTGCTTTGATCATATGTATGCATACTTAGATTAAAAGGAGTTTTGATCTATTATTCTACTGCATTCTTATTTCAAAAGGATTTTGAAATCTGCATACATCAGCACCATGCCAAATTCTAATGGTGATATCAAAGCCATATGTTCATATGTATGAAAAGAACATGCAATTTTTGAAAAAGATTTTCAAAATCTAATTTTTATAGATACATGAGATGTATGGATGCTTGATTAGGATCTAAAATTTAATTAAGATCTGATTTATAAATAGTATATGTGATATATAATGGCATGCTTAGGGCTGAAATTTATTTTTCATATGATCTTTAACTTATGTATGAGATCCATAAATGCATGCATAAATCTAAAATTTATTAGGTCTAAATTTTATTTCATGTATGAGATATGTGATGGCATGTCAAGATCTAAAGTTTAATTATATCTAAATTTAATTCATATATGAGATATATGATGGCATGTCAAAATCTAAAATTTAGATCAAAATTAAAATTTTGATTCATATATGTGATATATGATTGTATGTTGAGATCTAAAATTAGTTTTGACATCAAAAATTTAATTTTTATGTAAAGAATTTAGATCTAAAATTTAGTTTTAAGATCTGAAATTTATATTTGTGAATGTGGGATTGGTCAGGGGTAGATCAAATTAGGTCATGTGATTGGATTACATCTAAGATTTTGATTTGATCATAATGGGTCCAAGTCGATTTAGTAATTGACCAAATCGAGTTAAGTGTTGATTAGGATTAGGACAATTGAGTTTTAGATCATGCAATTATTGTTGATCGAATCGATTAAATCTCATGTGTAGAATCGATTAACCTAAAGACCTAATTCGGCTCGATGGCTTAAGTTTGATTTGCTTGAGCTAACATATTGGGATCAGTTGACCAATTAGTGTGCAAGATAAGTAATTGAAAGATGGTTATTTAATTAGTTCTGATCATTGATCTGATCAATTTATTGATGTCTAAGAAAAGCAACAGGAGGATTCTCACAAATCTAACTTATCGGGCCAATTTGGAAGATTGAGTCTTGAATATGATTGCTTGACGATTTGGTTTAGCCCATACCAATTAGATTAGTCATATGATGACTGATTAGATAAGACCTAAATTTAAACTTCTTCATAAATATTAAGTCTAGAGGTCTTCCACCATTGTAGATATGCAGGCATGCTACTAGTGTTGATTGTTCATGGCTGGTCACAGTAGTTCAGTTGCACCATGAACACTTAACCACTCTATTAGCAAAGAGTTGCTCTAGGGCAAGGATGGGGTTGGACCCATATCTATCAGGTGAGGGAACCAATGACGGCCTTACACCTGCTTATAAATGGTGGGTCGGACTTAACTAACGAGTGTGGTCAATATCTGTCAAATGAGACCACATGACTTAGAGATCAAGTTGCTGCAACATGCTTAGAAAAGCATCTAAGCAAAGAGTTATCTACACATCAATGTGTCTATTATCAATATCTGTCAGATGAGGTGCAGGAGATCGATGGGACCACATCATCCACTAGAAATTCAATTATCGCATTAGAATTTTTGCTTCCCACCTGGGGAGTGTAAGGATCCAAAAAATAGTGGGAGTTTTGTTTGTTTCTTAAAGTCCCTAGAGCAAATATAAGATTTTAAGTATAAAAATCTAACTTGAATCTCTACTCTTATAGTTAAACCATGTCAGCTTCAAACCCTCTAGCCCATATCATTAAGTCCAATCGTTTGACCACAATCAACTTTAAAAACTGGCTAAGAAACCTTAAGATTGTCTTAATTTCTAAAAAATTAGGATATATACTTGACCAGGACCCTCCAGTGTTACCAAACTGTCCTAGTGCTGAGCAGAGAACAACATTTGATAAATGAATGGATGAAGGTAGTCGGGTTAAGTGCTATGCACTAGCTTCCATGTCAAATGAGTTGTAAAGCCAGCATGAGCATATGTCCACTGTTAGGGCTATGATCACTCATCTACAAGAGTTGTATGGTAAACAAAGCCACACTGCATGCTTTGAAGTATCTAAGAGACTCTTCAATATAAAAATATGCAAAGGGCAATCAATCCATGAACACTGTATGATAGTGATCAAAGATCTTGAGGAGCCTGAGAAGCTCAAGCTTAATATGCAAAGAGAATTGCAAGTAGATTTGATCCTCCAATTCCTTACAAGTTCATATAGTCAATTTATTATAACTTTCATATGAACAAACTAGATTATACTGTACCCGAACTGGTCAATATGTTGGTCACTACTGAAGAAATCTTGAAAAATTCAAGGGGCACTGTTCTCGTTGTAGAGCAGTCTTCTTCATTCAAGAGAAAGTCTGATTGGAAGAAGAAAAGTAAATCCATGAAGAAGCAGAAGAAGGAGAGCAAACCAAAGAAGGATATTTCGAAGAAGGCTACAACAAAAGAAAAATGTTTCCACTGTGATGCTGATAGCCATTGGAGGAGAAACTATCTGCTCTACTTGGAAAGCCTAAAGACCAAGAAGGATGACATGCCTTCAAAAGTATGTCTAGTATGCTCATAATTGAATCTAACCTAACGATTTCTTCTACTTCTAGTGGGGTATTAGGCTCTGGTTCTAGTGCTCATATGTGTACTTCAATGCAGGGTCTAATAGAAAGTATGAGATTAAGAAAAAGTGACATGATCCTTCAAATCGATAATGAAGTAAAAGTTACCACAGAAGTCGTTGGCTCTTATTCTCTTCAATTACCATCAGAGTTTAGATTAGATTTGAAAGACTGTTATTTTATATCTATAGCTAGTCAAAATTTGATTTTCGTATCTATGCTAGCACGGGATGGTTTTGATTTTAATTTCAATAAAAAATTTTGTTTCATTTATTTATGAAATAAATTGGTTGCACATGATCTTTTAATTGATAGTCTTTATCACTTGTATGTTGATATAAATGTGAATATAAATGAACAAGTGGTGAGTGCCATAGGACAAAAGAGATTCAGAGATGAAATTAATCAAAAATACTTGTGGCATCATAGACTAGGCCATATTAGAGAGGATAGAACAAACAAACTGAAAAAAGATGGAATTCTTGATTCTTTTGATTCTGAGTCGTACCCAGCTTGTAAATCTTATCTTTGAAAAAAAATGATCAAGTTACCCTTTGTAGGATATGAAGAAAAGGCCACTGAGCTACTTGTCCTGATACACACTGATGCATGTGGCCTATTTGATGTGTAGAGAAACAAATAGGCAAACTCATTAAGATTCTTCAATCTGATCGAAGAGGTAAATACCTTAGTCAAAAATTTTTGAGATATCTTAAGGATAACGATATGTCTCACAATGGACTCCTTCAGAAACATCTCAGCTCAATGAGTATCTGAAAAGAGGAATAGAACCCTATTAGATATGATCAGATCTATGATGAGCTTAACTGATTTATCCTTATATCTTTGGAGACATGCCTTATTAACTGTAATATATTTTTTCAAAATCTATTTCTACCATACCATATGAGATATGGCATGATAAAAAGTCGAGTCTAGATTATCTAAAGACTTGAGAATGTCCAGCCTATATCAAAAAAATAAATGATCGATAAATTAGAGGATAGATCTGTCATAGCTCATTTTATAGGATATCTGAAAAAAAATATAGGATACTACTTTTATCTTCCACAAGATCATAATATGATTGTGAGTCGTCATGCCAAATTTTTAAAAAATAGTTTATCGAGGAAGGAGGTAGTGGGAGGTTAATTGAGCTTAAAGAAAAGATCTCTGAACAGCAACGAGCTATAGATTCTCAGAAATCTATTATTCATGAGCTAGTAGTTGATGTTCCTCCATCACCTCGTAGATCTAGTAGGATCTTCTGTCTCTCTAAAAGATACATGGATATGCTTATAGAGGATATGAAGAAATTACTCTTTATGGGAGATAAGGATCATAGAGATAATCTGAATAATTTTGACGAGATAATGTCTGACATCAATTTTGAAAAATAGTTAGATGTAATGAAGTCAGAAATTGGCTTGATGCACTCGAACCAAGTATGGACCTTAGTGGATCCACTTGAGGGTATAATACCCATTGGATATAAATAGATCTATAAAAGAAAAATAGGTACAGATGGTAAGATAAAGACCTATAAAGCTAGGCTTATGACAAAAGATTATAGTCCGCATAAAAGTATTGACTATCAAAAAATCTTCTCGCCTGCAGCCATGCTAAAATCCATCCATACTCTGCTTGCTGTTGCAGCTTACTATAATTATAAAATCTGACAGATAGATGTGAAAACTGCTTTCTTGAATAAATATCTTAAGAAATATATCTATATGGAGCAGCTTTTGGATTTCACATCCAGTGATAGTGATCATCGAGTCTGCAAGTTATAAAGATTCATTTGTGGACTAAAGCAAGCTTCTCAGAGTTGGAATCTTCATTTTGATGATACGATCAAATCATTTGATTTCATCAAAAATAATGAAAAATCCTGTATATACAAAAGGATAAGTGGGAGCGCAATAATATTCCTCATATGATATGTGGATGATATTCTCCTTATTAAGAATGATATTCCCATGATGACCTCGGTCAAAAAATGGTTGTCCAAGAAATACTCTATGAAAGATCTAGGAGAAGCATTCTATATTTTCAGAATAAAGATTTATAGGGATAGATCTAAAAGAATGCTAAGTCTGTCATAAAAGCTGTACATAGAAAAGGTGTTGAAGAGGTTCAACGTGCAAAATTCTAAAAGAGATCTTCTATATCTTAGGTATGGTATTCATCTTTTTAAGACGATGTGTCCAACCACATCTGAGAAAATTCAGTACATGAGTAAGATTTTTTATATCTCAGCCATAGGAAGCCTCATGTATGTTATGCTATGCATTCAACCTGATATTGCTCCTGTTGTGAGAGTTACGAGCAGGTATCAATCGAATCTAAATGAGGAGTACTGGATAGATGTGAAGAAGATCCTTAAGTACTTGAGAAGAACTAAAGATTTTTTTTTGATCTTTGGAGGAGGTTCTGAATTATGAATCGAGGGTTACACTGATTTAAACTTCATATCTGATCTTGATGATAGAAAGTCTACATTAGGATATGTATTCATATGCAATGGTGGTGTAGTCAACTGAAAGAGTTCTAAGCAATCCATCATAACGGATTCGACTATAGAAGCTAAGTATGTTGATGCTTCGGATGCTATAAAGGAAGGATTCTAGTACAAAAAGTTCATCATGGAGCTTGAGGTAATGACATCGGATGTCATACCACTGTATTGCAATAATAATGGAGCCATAACACTCGCTAAGGAGTGGAGGTCTCATCAAAAATCAAAGCATATTGAGCGATGGTTCCACATCATACGCGACTATCTCGAAAAAAAATATACCTAAGTACGAAGAGTAGACTCTGCGGATAACATGGTAGTCCCAATGATAAAGCAGTTAAGTCAGCCAAAGATGAAAGTCTACCTTGAGAAGATGGAACTTAGATTAGTGGCCAATTAGTTTTAGTCCAAGTGAGAGATTGTTAGATGTATATCTTAAAAGTTAATATAATAATTTTGAATATAATTTTATACTTAAAATATTGAACAATAAAAGGATAAATTTTATTTTTATTCAAGTCTGATGTGTCTTTGAATCATCCATGAAATTAATACTTGTGATACATATTCTCAAGGTGTTAAGAGTTAGAGGCATGTATAATTAATTTTTAAAATACTTTCAATCATAGTATCATCATAAGGATGGTGATCGATCCAGATAGATCGATGTATAGATCACTTTCTTCGAGATAGATGAGTCTCTGGTCTACAGTGTAGAGACACTGAGCGACAAGTACGGATAGTTGTTAGAGAATAACTAGTACTGAACGTGACCATACGAGAGATCATGAAGATTTCTACTCGATCATCAGTAATCGTCTCGATGCTGTAATTGTGTGAATGGTCTTTTGACCTGTAATGGCATGGTTGCTCATAGTGAGACCGTTGAAGTTTGACTGATCCATAAATATGGACTCTTTGAATCCTTATAGTAGATGTTGATGATAGTCGATCCACTGTAGGAGTAGGATACGTATCTAGATAGAATCTATCGATCTTGATAGAAAAAAATAGTTCTATTAGATTTGAGAGGCTAAGTCCATAAGTCTGTGGCCACAGCAATGTGATTGATGAAAAAAAAATTTATGAGAATCATAATTGAACTTGAGCTAATCGAATCTATCATATGACTGATGATGAGGTTTGATGATTTATCCATGACTTATCATCTAATCGGGACTCATGATAGAGTGACTAAATCATACAGAGACTACATCTTGAGGTTCGTTATTCAATTCTATTGAGTCGCTACTACATACTGCTAGGTGTCACTAGTAGATTGTGAGAGCTCATTAAGATTTTTCTGGATCGATGATCCTTGTTGAATTAGAGTGAAATTATTTCGATCCATTGAAAAGAGTTTCAATGATATCATGATAGAGATCATGGTATATCTCACTATTAGATAGAATTGAATCTATGAGGTCACACAAATAAGAAAACTAATTTAGATTGACCAATTAGCTTAAGAAGTCCTAATTGGATTAGGATTTAGAGAAATTCTATTGAATTTAAGAAAGCCTTCTATCATATGGTTAAATCTAATTCCTCTTGAAACTTGAATTCTTTATCTGATAAGAATTAAATCAAGTTAAGTTGCATGCATTTAAACCTAATTCAAATTGGATTTGGAATTAGATTTATGGAGCTCAATTATTGGGTGCCAAGATGCTCTGGATCAAGCCTTTATTGTGACATTTGATTTAATCAAATTGGATGCATTACATGTGGATAAATTAGAGAGAAAATGACTTTATCAAATCAGATGTAATGTGAGCCATTGGATGGTTTGGATGGAGCGCACGCCCCATGCCTTGTGGTATGAGGACATGATATGGGTGCCAATAGTTGGCACCCCTCCCCTTTCCTTATGAGATAAAGATTAATTAATAGATCTTAAGACATTAAAAGAAGGAGTCCTAATGAGATTAGGAATCCTCTTTAAATAAAGATTTGGAGTTTGGTTAGGACTCAAATCAAAAGTCTATATAAAAGGGTCACCCCTTGACCTTTAGGAGCAATCAGCCCACAAGGAGTCTCCACGCCTCCCCTCTCTCCCTCTCTTTCTCCAATGCCTAAAGCTTGGATATCCAAGTTTCTACATGCCCAAATCTGGTTGGGCGTCCCCTCCTTCTTCCTCCTTTTGGTTGGTGGCTGAAATACATCAAAAAAGCTTCAAGAAAGGAGCAAAGGCTGATCAAGGAGTTGATCAAGAGGTTTAAAGGTTGATCAAGAGTTGATCAATTGTATGTGAAGAAATCAAAAGAATCAATCCATCTTGTTTCCGCATGGATATCCATAGAGACCGGACATTTGCGTGGCTAAAGTTGAATCTATACTTCTTCTACATCCACGATTGAAGAAAAAAAAGTGAAACAGGTATGTGATCTGATCACATAATTTTATTTTCAAATTAAAAATTAACATGTTTATTTTCAGCATATGTACTAGATCTTTAGATGCTTTGATCACATATATGCATGCTTATAGATTAAAAAGAGTTTTGATCTATTATTCCACTATATTTTTATTTCAAAAATATTTTGAAATCTGCATACATCAGCACCATATCGAATTCCAATAGATGCTTCATTTCTTGATCATCCTCTTCAATCGTGCATGTAGAATGAAGATCAATAGAAATCTATGCCAGAAGGTTGAGTCTAACATCACAAAGGTGCACGCAAGTCAATGCAATCGAGGAGAAGTTGACAATTTAAAGGAGTCCCTAAGTAAAGTTTCCATCGAGCTTGCATGAAGAGGGGAGGAGCTTCAAGAGGTCAATGCTAAGCTCGTCGAGGCTGAGCGGAGGACTAAGAAACAGGTCGCCAAGGCCAAGCAGTAGGCCAGGGATTGAGTCATCGAGGCCAGGCAAAAAGCCGAGGGGAAGATTGCTGAGGCTTGTTGATCGACCGTGGAGTCCTTCAAGACTATAGCACATTTCGAGTGGGAGATGGCTTAGACAGTCAGTAACCTCAAGGCATCGGAGGAGTATCATGATGCCATGATCGCATTCAATCAAGAGTCCTTCAATATGGGATATGGGGTTGGATTTGAAGATTGCTGCTGCCTGGTCGCTGCCCGACTCACTAAAGCACTCCCTGAAGCTGACCTCTCCTTCTTGGATGAGGACGAGGGCAAAGAGGAGGCCATGGAGGAGCCGGCCCCTCCTATGACTATCGAGAGGTAGGTTGGGAGCGAGGAGGTGGTACTTGATGTTTCTCCATCACCCACTGTCGGTCCATCTGAAGCACTCCCGAGTCCCTCAGGAGTTGCACCAGATCCCTCTGATCTTTAAGGCAGGGTCAAGAGATGAGACACCCTTGTACTTTTTTTCTTTCTTTTCTTCTTGTAGAAAAGTTGTTATTAATGAAGTGAAGTTTTTTAAATTCATATTGTCCTTTTCTAAATTTATTCCATCCCTCTCTCGTATGTTCAGTCATGCCAACGCATCTTCGACGGCTATATCTCTTAAATTCTTATTGCCGAGCCCTTACTGACGGTTTTTGCAGCAAGGATTAGGTCCTGTATAAGTGACCTAGAGAAGAGGGTCAAGGAATTGAATAAAAATACCGTGGCTCAAAATAAAAAACTATCAAAGACTAAGAAGGCCTTCGACGAGGCTTCAGTAGAAGTCAACTGGTTGAAGATGACCATTCGTCAGAATGTCATGACGTACTCTACGAAGAAGGCTCGATTGACAGCTGAGTCTGCAAAGCTATCGAAACTCGTCGAGGATATCATTTGGGGTGCCACTGCCAAACAGCACCACCTCCATTGCCAGCTCCATAGAGCTTAAAAACAGATTTCAAAACTGGAGTCATTGGAGGTTGCTGCCAAAGAGTCCAGACAGCATTTCACTAATCGTGTGGCATGACTGCAGAGAAGCTTCATGCCACTCAGGAGAGGCTTTCCAGACTTGAACGATCGAGGAGTAGAGTCACCATCATTGAATATAAGCCGAGGGAAGGTCAATCGACACTTGCAGGATCCTAGGGCTTGGTCAAAGGGGGACTGGCCGATCCTATGCTTCGGGCGATACTATCTGGTGCATGTTCGACACTGGTCATACAATCGATTTTTGGTCGTGCAGGAATCGGGTCAGAGTAGCATACCTAAGACTTGATCTCTCTAGCATTTCTCCCACAGGCGATGTCGAGCCCTCTACCCTCCTGGGTAGGTCTTGGGGCATGGAGATTCATGAGCTCAAACCTGATGGTGAGGAGATCCATGAGGAAGCTCCCGACAAAGCTTCAGAGGTCGGGGCTCATCGTGGTTCCATGTAACAATCTTTGTTGCCATTAGTTTGGAGCGACGATGTCCCTGTAGCCATGATAGATCATACAAATGTAATAATGACTACTTATCTTATTTCTTGCTGCCTTTCTTTTTGCTTGGTAATGGTATGGACTGTTTCATACTCTGGACGAGGACTCATCGGTATTTTTCCTGTTAGATGTCCCATGTATTGATTGTGGTCGTTATTTTGATACTTCGTAACTCCTGACACATTCCAGATGATTTGATTGGATTGGGTGATGGTCATAGGGAATGACGATCACTTCTCCTTCCAATAGAATAAAATCTGGAAAGGGACATCAAGCCCATAGGGGTGTACCACATGACGATGTTTCGATCTATGAAGCACCATCTGAATTGACTTTCAAAGTTGGGAAGGCACACCATTTATGACCTAGGGGGTAGCGACAGCATCGAAGCTATCAATTGGCAGTTAGTGTGAGGAGCCCAAAGGTGTGGCATAGTTGGGTCATGCAGCATGCAAATCAGTGGGGCCTGCAGCGCATAGAACTAAAGCCAGTAGGGGGCCCATGCTCGCGAGCACATGGCCTAGGCAGCCCGTAGCACCCAAGCCCACGCAGGTGCACAGCCTGGCCAGACGCAGCCCAGTGCGTGAGCATGCATGGGTGCTCATGGAGGCGGCCCAACGCATGCAAGCACGGGCGCCGGCCCGCTCAGCCCATCATGGTCCATGGTGGATTAGGGGCTATGTTGTGGCACACAGTAGAACACATGGACCAAGCACCCGATTCCCATGCATTTCACACGATCTATGGTGGATCGAGGCATTTCCTGCCTTGCTTCTCATGGCTCACGAGCGTTTGTGTGGATTGAGGATCATTTTGGCATGATCGAACGACCATCATCACATGCAGGTGCGATCTGGTAGCGTGGGCAGTGCGGATGCACGATCGGACGATGGCTAGGAGCTTGCAGTGCTAATCGAATGGTCTAGACACAACTGGAGTCCGATCAAGAGTACTTCTCCAATGCAGAAAGGATTTTAGGGCTTTAAAGGGCCCTGTGATGAAATAAAACTAGAGAGCGACAGAGAGTCATGAGCAGAGGCATCAATGCGAGGAAAGCTCATGCAACCATCGAGAGGAGTCTGACAGAGCGTTGAGTATGCATAGTAGATAGAGTTGATATTGCAGAGCACCAACAGGGGATTGGGGGTAGAGTAGAGCATCAGACAGAGTAGCAGCAGGGAGGCACAATGTAGTGGTTTGCTCCACAAAAAGCATCCAGAGATGTTGAGGACCTTGATACTAGTAGGCTTGTGAGAGGATCTCCTTGGGAGATTTTGAGAGAGCTATTATGAGGATAGCTTCTCATTGAGAGTGTTGTGTATAGAGAGTTGAGAGTGGGTGTTCTCCTCTTGTACTTGTGTTCTCTTTTCTAGTGAAGCTTGCATACCCCATGGAGGTAGCATTTGGACTGTTCCACATACCTGATTGTGTCTCTATTTTATTTTCTTTTTTCTTTCGGCTTGCAATACAAGTGGTATCGAAAAGATCCTAAGGTGGTGGTGTCCTGGCCAAACATCTCCAATAATTGGTATCAGAGTGAGTGATGTCCCAACAATTGGTATCAGTGCCAGACGGTACTAGCATGAGATTATGGTGGTGTTGAGCAAGATTGAAGATGGAGAAGATAGGTACAATTAAGATGGAGATCGATTGTGGAGGGTTGATCGATGCTCTCTTGTGCAAAGAGGAGCCATCTACATGGAGGATGCCAGCTGGAGCCCAGTGCGAAGTGGAGCTCCAGATAGAGATGGATCGAGTATGGGACAAGAGACTCGAGAGGATGAACGACATTGCATGGAGGCAACCTCGAGTAGATTTTAGGTCAGGAGGTGCTGTGAGGTGCACAGCATATGACGAAGATGGGATCAAATAGCCTGATTCGACCTTCATATTTGTCCATCCATGAGTAGCAGATGATTGTCCTAGGGCATGAGAGCGAGATCCAGAAGCTCTCAAAGTCAGATGGAGGCCAAATATCGAGTTGAGGTGGAGATTGTTGAAAAAAATATCTCAAATTCGATCCACAAGAGTGAAAATTCAGATATGGAGAATCTAGCTCGACGAGCACATCACGAGAAGGTGTGGCACAATTTGGGCATGTAGCGCACGGATCAGTGGGGCCCGCAGCATGCAGGCTTGAAGCTAGCAAGGGGTACAAGCCAGTGGGTGCAGCCTGCAGGTGTGCAGCCCAGGCAACCCATAGCACCCAAGACCGTGTAGGAGTGCGGCTCAGCCAGGTGCAGCCCAAGGCATGGACTCACGCAGAGGTGGCCCAGCACAGGCGCCAGCCCGCTCAGCCCATCACGATCCATGATGGACCGAGGGCTATGTCACAGTGCACAACAAAGCGTGTGGATCGAGTGCTCGATTTTCATGTGTTTCATGTGGTCTATGGTGGACCAAGGCATTTCTTGCTTCGCTTCTCATGGCTCATGAGTGTTTTTATAGATCGGGGATCGTTTTGGTGCGATTGAACAGCTGTCATTGTGTGCGGATGCGATCTGACGGCTGTGGACGGTGTAGATGCACGATCAGATGGTGGCTAGGAAGTTGCAGTGCTAATCGAATGGTCTAGACACAATTGGAGTCTGATTAGGTGTACTTCTCCGATACAGGAAAGGTTTTAGGGCTTTAAAGGGCCCTGTGGTGAAATAGAACCAGAGAGCAGTGAGCAGAGGTATCAGTGAGAGGGGGGCTCATGCAGCCATCGGGAGGAGTCCAACAGAGCACCGAGTGTGTGCAGCAGGCAGAGTAGATCAGCAGAGCACTGACAGGGGATCGGGGGTAGGGCAGAGAAGAGCGTCAGGTAGAGCAGTTACGGAGAGGCATGATGTAGTGGTTCGCTCCACAAGAAGCATCCTAGGATATCGAGGACTCTGGTACTGACAGGCCTGTGAGAAGATCTCCTTGGAAGATTTTGAGAGAGCTTTTTTGAGGTTAGCTTATATTTGAGAGAGTTATGTACAGAAAGTTGAGAGTGAGTATTCTCCTTTTGTATTTGTGTTCTCTTTCCTTGTGAAACTTGCATGCCCCGTGGAGGCAGTGCTTGGATCATTCCACATACTTGATTGTGTCTTTATTTTATTTTCTTCTTTCTTCTGACCTGCAATGTGAGCGGTATCGAAAAGGTCCTAAGGTGGTGGTGTCTTAGGCAGACATCCCCAACACTCTCATGTGGTCCGTGAGCACTGCATCTAGGATTACAAGGCCTCGACAGCATTTGATGAGGACATCACTGGCATTGCCGCCACCACCTTTGTCTTCGACTTCAAAGACTGTAAGGTCTACTTGTAGCAGATGATGCCACAGTTGGACCTCCACTATCTCCTCCCTAATAACAATGATGAGGAGATGGAGGCCTTCTCTTTAGATAAAAAGTGAACTCCTCATCCTTTTTCCTTTTCTTCTTTTTTCCCTTTTGTTCTTTTTTTTGTTGGGGTGCTATCCCTTGGAAATATCTCAATGAAAAGTTAGTTTACTTCTCCTCATGTGTCATGTGTGTGCGCTTGCTTTCGATTGGCAGTCTTTCTTTTGTTAGGCCAATTAGAAGCCATCTCATTTTAAAACCGATCAAAGGCTTCTTCAGTCGGATCGATCAAAGACCGTCTTATTTTAAAGCCGATCAAAAGCTCCTTCAGTTGGACCAATCAAAGTTTATTTTATTTTAAAGCTGATCAAAGGCTCCTTCAGTTAGATCGATCAAAGATCATTTTATTTTAAAGCCGATCAAAGGCTCCTTTAGTTATACCGATCAAAGGCTATCTTATTTTAAAGCCGATCAAAGGCTCCTTTAAATTTTTTATGGTTGTGAGTTGACGAACAGATAAGAAATCATAATTTTTGAAGAATAAAAATTTTATTGAGGAGAGTTGTGTGATATATTATTGGTAGTATATGCGGAGATTTTTCGAATTTCATGATCGGGAGAGTGGGGTTCCATCAAGCTGCTTCAGTCGATAGATTTCTGGTTTGATGACTTCATCTACTTGGTATAAGCCCTCCCAGTTTGGGGCTAGCTTGCCTCTCTTCTTCAGTTGAGAAACTTCTACCTTGCATCGGACTAGGTCACCGATCCTGAAAATCTTATTCTGAACCCTGGAGTTATAGTATCGGACAATTTTGTGCTGGTAGGCTGACATTCAGACATGCACTTTTTCTTCAGCTTCTTCGAGTAGGTCTAAGTCAGTGCACAGCCTCTTCGAGTTGGTCTGCTCATCATAGTTCTCAACTCATGCCGACGGGACCCCAATCTCAACTGGGATTACTACTTCTGTCCCAAAGGTAAAGTCGAAAGGAGTTTCTCCTATTGAAATTCTTAAGTCATTCGGTACGTCCAAAGCACATGGTGGAGCTCATTAGCCCAAGATTCTTTTGCCCTATCTAACATTATCTTCAAGCCTCGTAGGATAGTCCAGTTTGTCACCTCAGCTTCACCATTGGCCTGAGGATAGGTGATGGAAGTAAAATGATGTGAGATACCATGCTCTTCATAGAACTCTTCGAACTTAGCTTCTGTGAATTGACGTCCGTTGTCGATGATCAGTACTCGAGGTAGTCCGAACCAATATATGATGGATTTTCAGACAAAGTCTGTCATCCTTGCTTCAATGATGTGGGTCAGTGGCTTGACCTCCATCCATTTAGTGAAGTAGTCTACAGTGATGAGTAAGAATTTGCATTGATCTGAGGCCTACGGGAAGGGGCCAAGGATATCCATCTTTCATTGTACAAAAATCCAAAGGGCACAAATGGGGGTGATCGACATCGTGGGTAGTCATTGTATATTAGAGTTCCTTTGGCATCTATCACACTACATGACATAGTTTTTGGAGTCCTTTTGCATTGTCGGTCAATAGTAGCCCTGTAGAAAGAGTTTATAAGCTAGTGCTCTCTTTCTGATGTGATTTCTACAAATGCCTTCATGCACCTCCCTGAGTGCGTAGTCGGCTTTAGATGGTCACAGGTATTTAAGAAGAGGTAGTGAATAAGACCTCTTATACTGCTTTTCTTCACGAAGAAGATACTTGGATGACTGATATTTTATTTATCGAGCCTCCTTTCGATCTGTGGATAGCATCCCATTTTTAAGATAATCGATAAGTGGGTCAATCCAGGAAGGTTCCTTATCCATCTACATCACGATCATTGGCTTTTGAATGCTTGGTCGGTTTGTCACTTCAAAAAAGATTTTCTTAGATAACTTTGATAGTGCTGATGTCGCCACCTTAGATAATAGGTCTGCCCTAGAATTCTCGAACTTGGGTATCTGCTGAATTCAAATTTGTTAAACACAAAGGCCATGTCTTTGATCTTCTGAAGATATTTTATCATATTTTCTTCTAGAGCCTCATGATTGTCCTGAATATGTTCGACGACCAACTGGAGCTTTCAAGTTTTGTATCCCCAGCTCTCTGGCTATTCGAAGCCCTACAGTCAAGGCTTCATACTCAACTTTGTTATTTATCACTAGGAGCTTGAAAAGCAAGGCATACTCGGCTACTGTTCCTTCTGGATCTGAGAGAATCAATCCTACTCTGGATCTAGTGGAGTTGGATGAGCTATCCATGTACAACACCCAAGAATCATCATTAGCTTTTGAAAGGCCCCCATCGGTCAGAAAATATGGCTCGACTTCTTCCTATTCGAATGGCTCATCAGAGAAGGTGCATTCAGCCATGAAGTCGGCTAGGACTTGGGCTTTAATGGATGGTCGAGGCCGGTATCAAATATCAAACTCAAAAAGCTCAATTGCCCATTTCACAATCTGTCTGGATGTGTCTGGCTGATGAAGGATGTTCTTTATGGGTTGGTCCATTAGGAGGATGATAGTGTGAGATTGGAAGTAAGGTCGGAGCTTTCAAGACACAATGTGAAGAAAAAAATCCGATCAGGATCAAATTGCCAGGGTGCATTAAAAAAAAATTTTATTCTAAATTCTAATATAACATTTACCTTTATCTGAAACATAGTGGAATAGTGATCAAAATCACCAGAGAATTTTTTGAATCCGATGCCTTGCGAGGTCTGAATGCATAGATCCTTTACTTCATACGCATGCCAAGCTCCGTAAGAAAAAGAGATGATCTTTTTTGCATCAATCTTTCAGAAGGAATGGAGAGGAGAGATGAGATCTGATCTCACATCCTTAGGAAGGCTTGGAAGGGAGTCTTCACATTTAGAAAAGGAGCGTCCAAAAGACTCACACCAAGAAGAAAGGACACCTCCTTTCTTTTGTCGCACAACCAACTCCCTTCTCCTCGTGTGGTATCTTTTGTCACACACACACACACACACTATATATATATATATATATATATATATATATATATATATATATATATATATATATTCATATCCATCGGTTAGTTTTAGTCCCTCCTTTATATAGTTGATGCCCCTTAATCTGATTAGGACTATATATATATATATATATATATATATATATATATATATATATATATATATATATATATATATATATATATATATATTCATATCCATCGGTTAGTTTTAGTCTCTCCTTTACATAGTTGATGCCCCTTAATCTGATTAGGACTCTATTACAAATCTGATTTGAATTGGATCCTTTCCTTATCAAATAAGGAAACCTAAGAAGAGAACACGCCAACCCTTGTGCACGTCCAAACTCTTCACGTGCGAATAAGAGAGATGGGGTGCAAGTATTTTTGTGCTCCCTCCTTCTCTTTGGTTGGCCATACATGAGAGAGAGTCCTAGGTATTTGGGACTCTATGAATCCTATTCAATTTAGGTCCAATTCAAATCCAATTCAAATATGATTCTAACAGGATTTGAACCAGACTCAAAGTGGTTGTCAATCCTAATCTATTTTGGATTTTAATCCAAATCTAAATTTAATTTTTAATCTAATTAGCCTTAATTAAATCAGATCTAATTTAAAATTAATTAGGATATAAATTTAATCTCTCATAAATTTTTTGGATCCTTGATCAGATCATTATCATCTTCGAAATTAAATCTGCACCTCATGTCCAGTGCTAGCTAGACATAGTCAACTGTTTAATTCCATATGACCTCTAACTTAATTCTCAATTAAGCTAATCTATTTATTCAATAAAGTTTCATACTTCTAAATTGAATATATGACATTAGGTCAATTCTTTCCTACTTTGCTTGACTTTATGTGTGACTCCATAGGTTCGAATATTAAGTTGGTAGCACCGAAACTATTTTCTGTACTAATCGAAGTTATCATCTAGCAAAGTTCCAGATGTCTGGATAGGTCAAATATTTGCAAGACAGTATTCAAGAATCTTAGAATATAATTACCACATAATTCATCCTTTGATCTTGAATGCTCAGGATGACCTAGGATTTAACTGTCAACCCTAGATAAATCATCCATATTATATTTTAACCTTTAAAATCCATACATAAATTATCTTGATTGAGATTTTACTAAATTAAAATATAGTGATGTATTATTTTCTATAATCTAGAGGGGTCAATTCTATCTCGATCCACATACAAACTTCATAAGTTCTTTATTGTATCCAGTAACCTTCCGTCACTACATTAAAAATATAGATAGTCTGACATTAAATCACAGTAAGTTGCTTGCAAATCACCATGGTGATTTCAAGTCTAAGGGATACTTATGTCTATATCCTTTACGAGCTGTCCTTAACAATAGAGCACTCCATAGGTGAGTCATTTGTTCAATAATGATGTACTCCTACATCTTATCTATATACCATATCAGTGTCACCACACCTCTTGATTATGAGGACAACCAATCTATATGGCATACAACGATCAATACTCGATAAACATCATCGTCCTTTAATGATGTATCATTTGGTCACAAACATGATTTAAGAATTATTTGATAAATCTTTCTTTATCGATTACTTCATAGTTCTAAGGACTTCATCACAACATATCAGTTCTAATAAGGAAGATGTACAACTTGTAATAAAAATATCAAATAATTTTTATTAATTTATAATTCATATACAAATTATAAAGGACATAATTGTCTATATGCTTAGTTTTAAGATATATTTCCTAACAACTCTCACTTGGACTAAAGCCAATCGATATAGTATTTATTATCCATCTTCCATTTATGTTCATCGAACTCTTTAATTTTGAAGATTTTAGTAAATGAGTCAGTCAAGTTTTTCTTTCTGTCGATCTTTTGAAGGTCGACGTCACTTCGATCCATGATATCCCAGACAAGATGATAGCGATGCAGAATATGCTTGATTCTCTGATGGGACTTAGATTCTTTCGCTTGAGCTATGGCTCTAGTGCTGTCACAGTACAGCAAAATAGGATCATCAATAGAGGATACCACTCCAAGCTCGCTGATGAACTTTCACAACCAGAGCGCTTCCTTAGTAGCATTGAATGCCGTAATATACTCCACCTCGCACACTGAATCGGCTACAGTGTGCTGCTTGGAACTTTTCTAATAGATTGCTCCTCCATTCAGGATAAACACATATCCTGATACACTTTTGCTGTCATCATCATCTGACTGAAAAATAAAATCAGTGTATCTCATAAGTTTCAAGTCAGTGTCTCCATAGATAAGCCATTAGTCTTTAGTATTTCTTAAATACTTAAGGATTGTCTTTACAACCTTTCAATATTTTTATCTGGATCAGACTGGTACATACTCATTATCTCTAATGAGTATGCCACATCCAGTCTCATACATATTATAGCGTACATGATAGACCTTACTGCCGAGGCATATAGAATCCTACTTATACGCTCTCTCTTGTGAGGTTATCAGATAATTCTTCTTAGAGAGAGTAATTTCATGGCCTATCGAAAGATAATCTTTCTTAAATTTTTTTATGCTAAATCATTTCAGCATGGTGTAGATGTACGTAGATTAGGATCGTCCAAGTAGTCTTTTAGATCTATCTCTATAGATCTTCATCTATAGGATGTAGGATGCTTCTCTCAAATCCTTCATGAAGAACTATGAAGGCAGTTAGATTTTTATTCCCTATAATGTAGGGATGTCATTTTTCAATTAAGAGAATGTCATCCATATACAAAATAAGAAATATAACTACTAACCCATTGGCCTATTTGTATATGTAAGATTCTTCTCTATTCTTAATGAAGCTATACGTTCGGATCACCTTATCAAAATACGTGTTCCAACTTTGAGATGCCTCCTTCAATCCATAAATGGATCTCTGAAATCTGCACACCTTTGATTCATCTATGGATGTAAGTTCTTCAGGTTATATCATATACACCTTTTCTTCCAACTCTTCATTTAGAAAAATAGTTTTGACATCCATTTTAAGATTTTGTAATCAAAGTATGCCGCTATCACAAGTATGATCTGAATGGACTTGAGCATTACAACAGAAGAAAATATCTCATCATAGTCAATACCATAACATTGATGATATCTCTTGACAACCAGACAGGCTTTATTGGTCTCCACCTTTCCATCTATGTCTCTTTTTTTTTTTTCAAAAATCCACTTACACTCTATAGATTTTATCCCTTCGAATGGATCAATAAGTGTCCATACATCATTAACCTTCATGGACTCTATTTCGGACTTCATGGTTTAAAGCCATTTATCAGAGTTAAACCTCTATATGGTGTTAGATGTGTGCCCTAGATGCCAGATCGACTGACACATTCCTGTACAGATCTAAGGATAAATTTATAATTTTGACTATAAATGAATAAAAGGGTTATTCTTCTATCACATTGTGTACATTGTGTCTGTGATACATCATTTGAGTTAGTAGGAATGTAAATTCATATTTTTAAGAGTTAAAAATTTAAGGCATGAATTTACATAACTAACTCATAAACAGCTCCTGACCATAGGATCATCATGAGGACGGTGATCGATCCAGAAAGTTGGTGTACGATCGCTTTCTTAGAGTAGATGTGTCTTGAGTCTACAGTGTGGAGACATCGGAGTGAGAGTACAGATATTCATTGAGAATGAGAGTACTGAGCGTGACCACTTCGAGCAGTCATAAGAAAGTCTACCTTCTCGTCAATGACTAGCTGGATGCTGCAGTTGTGTGTCTAGTTCTTTGACCTGAGGTGTATCGACAGTTCACCTTGAGTGTGTTATAGTTTGACTACACCACAACTCGATCTCCTAGCCATTCGAAATCCTGAGGTATATGTTGGTTGTAGCATATTCATTGTAGGAACTAGATCGCACCAGGATGGGATCTATCAACCTCGATAGATGAGAGGAGTAGTCCTATAATAATTGAAAGATCGAGTCCTTAAGTCCATGGCTATGGTGAAGTGAAATAAAGAAAAAGAGTTTGCCATTAAGATTTCACATCGGACTCGGATCGATCGATTAACTCATATGACTAATGTTGGGTTTGATGAGTTCACCTTAACCCTAATTCAGTCGGGACTCATGATAGAGGAACTCAATCACACAGGTAGCTGCATCGAGAGGTTCATCTTTAGTTCTGATGGGTTGCCACCACATACTGCTAGGTGTCACTGGTAGATTTTGAGAGCAATTAGAATGATATTGATGATCGATCATTCTAATTATCTGAATCAGAAGAGTTCTGATCCATCGAAAGGAGTTTCGATGATGTCGATGATGAGATCATGACATATCTCATTACCATACAGAAGTGAACCTAACTAGATCACACAAATAAGGGTTAGGATCTGGATGTCATCAATTGAGCTAATCCAATTGATTTGGATTAGATCTAATTAGGTTCAAGAAAATTGTGCTAGCACTCGATTGAGCCTAACTTTCTCCTCGTGTAATCTTTTCTGTCTCTACTGAGCCAAATATGATTTGACTCATCCAGAGAACCTTAAGAAGATTTCTCTCAGTCTAAATGAAGCTTGTCCAGCTCAAAAAAGATTTATCTTAATTTATGAGATAAATTTAAGACAACACCTGCTAATTCCTAGTACCTGCCAATTTCATTTTAGGACATCTGTCAAAAGTTGACATATGGGTCTTAAATTGAAGAGGGCTCATTGAAAGATTTTTGTGGAGTATCCACATGTCAAAACTCAATTGAATTGGATGCCATAATCAGATTATGGCGTGAGCCCAATTGGATTAAAGTGGGTGCCCCAAATGGATAAGAACCAAAGAGTCCTGATAAACATGGACTCTTTGGCGCCACCTTACTTGAGCTTATCCAATGTTGGTGCCAACTTAGGAGAGAGGATGAAGTTTTTATCTGATGTGATTAGATGATATCACTCTACCAATCAAAATTTTTTCAAAATTTATTGGAATTTTTTGGTTGATTGAATGATGTGGCACTGCGCAGCATACAGGATATATATAAACCCTGCTGTGCCTAGGGTTTCATGGAATAAATTATTTTATACACAAAATCTAATAGCTGCAGCCCCCTCCCCTCTTCTCCATGTCCTCCCTACTCTCCTTCCTCCCCTCTTCATGTCCAAAGAGTTGGACGTCCATCTGGCAAAGATCCAAGGCGTGGTGATGCCTGGAACAGAAAGCTGCAGGACTTCTTTGACAGGCTGCTGCTCCAACTTCAGAAAGATTTTTGAAGATCTTCCTAATCAGATTTAGATCTAATTTTTGGAGCATAGATTCATGAGGAGAAGATGTTCTAGGTTCTATCTAAGTGAATACCGATAGAGGCCAGGTGCTTGCGTGGCTACATCAGAACTTTGGGCTGTGCAGAGATCATCTACAGGGTAATCAGATTACCCTTGAGATATTTCTTCTTTCATTATAGTTTTAGATTTAATTTTAGATTTAAAATATCAAATAATAAGATTAAATCTAGAGATTTAAATCTGAAATACATGTAGGATAAAAAATTTTTAAATTTATTCTGCCCCAGATTTGGTAAAATCTAGAAGATCCTTTGAGGAAAAGCGGTTTTCCTTCTTCAACTGGTATCAGAGCCAGATTGTTGGCTCCATTTCAGATCTAATTTAGATCTAATTTTAATTTTTATTTATCTGATATTAAAAATTTTAGATATCACATCAGATGTGATAGGATCTAAAATTAAAATATTTAAAAATTAAATCTAAGAAGATCTAATATGCATGAGATGCATGACTAGACTAGGATTAGTTGAATCCATGAATAGTCTTAAGTCTTATATTTTAATGAGATTAAAATATAAATTAAATTTAATTTATTATCAGATCAAAAAATAGAAAATAAAATTTTAGTTTTTTCATAAAATTGATCTGCTGCATGCCTAGACTAGTTGTAGAATTGTTCTAGTAACTTGTCTAGAATAGATTTAATTTTGAATAGTTTAATTTAAATCTTATTTTTTAGATATTACATGTGATGTATCAGATCTGAAAGTATGTTAATTAGATTGATTTTTGATACATGAGATGTATGCAAAGCATGTATTAGTTAGATCTTAAATTGTATATGTGATATGTTAATTTAGATCTAACTAGTTTTCTAGTTAAATTTATATTTCTGATTAAAGTATTCCTCATGGCTGTCCGGTCATAAGAACAAAGCAGAGTTTTAAGACCCTCTCTTTTCATTCAATGGGGTGTTCATATAACATGTAGGGGTGCCGCACGTTCATCGTTAATCAGAAATCAAAACTTACTTTTTTGTAAAACCCTAGATCCTGAAACCCTAGGATTTATTTTACATGCTTTGTTTATGAACCCAAACTTAATTAATAAATTAAGCTTATGAAATTAAGTTAGGTCTAAAATTGAGAATTTTAGATTTAAGATATTTTCATAAAATTGGGTTCGGACTTGGGTAGCTCAATTAGGTCTAGCGGTTGATCAAACCGAATCAAGGGTTGGTTAGGTGGGATCATGAAAGCTAATAATTGACCAGTCTAATAGGATTAAGTCTGGGTCAAGGTCGAATCATATTTAGATGTGACTCGATCAAGTTAAGACCTAATTTGGCTCAATGGTTAGAGCTTGGATTGTAGGCTAACCCAATTAGTTCTGGTTCGACAATTTGGTGTCTAAGGTAAGTTAGGCAGATGTGACCGACTGATTTTTAATTGAGAGCTACTCGACTCGAATGTATTCTTGTCGAGTTAATGGCATATCCCTCCCATCAGTCTCACTTACCTGACCATATGTGTCGACTCAGTTCTGATTAGAGGTGGCTAACAATTCAAGCTAACCCATGCCACTAGATTAGTCATAATTGTTATGACTATGTCAAGTCAAGTTTAATGAGACCTAAATTAAATCTCTCTAAGAAAATATTAAGTCTAGATCTTCCACCATTGTGGATGTGCGGGTCCTTCCCAGGGTTGATTGTTCTCGACTGGTTACAGTGGCTCAGTTGCACCGGGAAGACGCAACCATGTCCATTAGGCATTGGATGCTACGAATTAGAGGATGGGTTGGGCTCAATATTTTGGATACGGTGAGGGACCCAATTAGGAATCTAGTTCGTGCAAATGGTGGGTTTGGCTTAACTAAAGATTGGAGCAATATTTCAGATACGGTGAGCTTCATGAATTAGAGATCAAGTTTTGGGTGCATCATGATTAGAGAATCATTGGATAAGAGTTGTCCACTCATCGATTGACCCATCACCAATAACTGTTAGGTGAGGTGGTGAGCCAGTTAGTGAGACCGCACCACCCACTAGAAATCACAGATCACAAAAATTTTCACATCTCTACCAAGGGAGTGTAGGGATCTGAGAAAATAGTGGGAGCCTAATTTGTTTAAAAATAAAACTCCTAAATAAATTAGTTAAGTCTAATTACAAAATCTCACTAGAAACTTTTAACTCTCTACAGAAAATATGTCTACCTCAAACCCCCTGACCAAAATACTAGACACCCACAGATTGATTGGATCTAATTTCAAAGACTGGTTGAGGAACTATAGAATTATTTTGGATTTTAAAAAATTGACTCATATCTTGGATCAGGACCCACCACCATGCCAGCACGTCCGACTGCTGAACAGAGAGCGTCTCTGAAAAAATGGATGGATGATGATAACAAAGCAAGGTACTACATGTTGGGTGCAATGTCTGATGACTTGCAACGCCAACATGAGAATATTTTGACTATCCATCAAATGTTGGCTCACCTGTAAGAGTTGTTTGGTGAACAGAGTCGCGTGGCCAAGTATCAAGTCTGTCAAAGACTTTTTAAGGTCAAGATGCATGATAGGTAGTCAGTCCAAGATCATTGTTTGACAATGATCAAGGATCTTGAGGAGCTTGAGAAGCTCGGTATCATCTTAGACAAGAATTTTCAGATTGATGTGATCCTTCAGTCCTTGTCCGATGCATATGGTCAGTTCATCATGAACTTTCATATGCATAAGATGCAGTGTACCTTGACCGAGTTAATGAACATGCTGGTTATGGCTGAGCTTTCTATGAAGGGTTCAAAAGGCTCAGTTCTTACTGTGGAGCGGACTTCTTCCAAAAGAAAGTCTTTTGGAAAGAAAAAGAAGTCTGCGAAGAAGCAGAAGGTGGATGGCAAAAAGAAGAAGACAGAACCGAAGAAGAAGGCTGCTGATAAGAAAAAATATTTCCACTGCCAATCAGACGGCCATTGGAAGCAGAACTATCCTCAGTACCTGGCCACCCTGAAGAACAAGAAGGATGGTCCTTCTGGAGGTATGCTCATTTTAGAGTCTAATCTTACGGTTTCTTCTGCATCCAGTTGGGTGCTTGACTCCGGTTCTAGTGCTCATTTGTGCACTTCTATGCAGGGTCTTGAGAGCAGGAGGCTGAGGGATGGAGAGATGATCCTACGCATCAGGAATGGAGCAAGAGTTACTGCTGTGGCCGTAGGAACCTACCCTCTGCGATTACTGTTAGGATTAGATTTATTTCTTAGAGATTGTTATTATGTACCTGCAGCAAGCAGGAATTTGATTTCTATTTCATATTTAGCACAAGAAGGCTATATGATTAGCTTTCATAAGGATCATTGTAATATTTTTTATGAAAATAATAAAGTTACCGATAGTTTTCTTATTAATGGTCTCTATCAGCTACATATTGATGTATCTGTATTTAATATTGAGCAAAATGTGAATGCCATAAGAATTAAAAGGCCTAGAGATAGTCTAAATGATAAGTATCTGTGGCACCTAAGGCTAGGTCATATAGCGGAAAACATGGTTAACAAATTGAAAAAATTCGGGCTATTGAGTCCGTTGACTTTCGAGTCATATCCAGTTTGTGAATCATGCCTTCAAGGCAAAATGACCAAGCTTCCTTTTGTGGGACATGGGGAAAGGGCCACAGATCTACTTGCCCTAGTACATACGGATGTGTGCGGCTTATTTGATATGCCGACTAAAGGCAACTACGTCTACTTCATTAACTTTATCGATGATATGTCTAGATATGGGTATATGTTTCTAATGAAATACAAGTCTGAAGCTTTTGAAAGGTTCAAAGAATTCAGACATGAGGTAGAAAAATAAACAGGAAAGCCCATTAAGGTTCTTCGATCAGATCGAAGAGGTGAATACCTTAGTCGAAAGTTTTTAGACTATCTTAAGGATAATGGTATAGTCTCTCAATGGACTCCACCTGGAACGTCTCAACTCAATGGGGTTTCAGAATGAAGAAATCGGACCCTATTAGATATGGTCCGTTCCATGATGAGCTTCACGGACCTCCCCAAATTTTTTTGGGGACATTGTCTCATGACAGTAATTTATGCATTGAATAGGGTTCCCTCTAAAATCGTTTCTACCACACCATATGAGATATGGCATGATAAGAAGCCAAGTCTGAATCATCTCAGAATTTGGGGTTGTCCGGCTTATGTCAAGAGACAACAGGCGGACAAGTTAGAGTTCAGATCTTTTAGAGCTCGATTCATAGGATATCCTAAAGAGTCATTAGGATACTTTTTTATATTTCAAAAGACCACAATGTGATTGTGAGTCAAAATACTATTTTTCTTGAAAAATAGTTTATTCAAGATAGTGGCATCGGAAGAATAATTAAGCTCAAGGAGAATATCTCCTAAGAGCAACGAGCTAAAGAATCTGAGGAACCTAATCAATCAGAACCAGTCTTAACACAACCTCTTTCACCTCGTAGATCGACTAGGATTTTTCGTCCTTCTGAAAGGTACTTAGGTACCATACAAGAGGATGTAGAAGAAATATTTCTCACGGAAAATAGGGCTCATGGTGATGACTCCAAAACCTATGATGAGGCGATATCAGATATTGACTCCGAGAAATGGTTAGAGGCAATGAGATCAGAAATTGACTCGATGCACTCAAACCAAGTCTGGACCTTGGTAGATCCACCTGAAGGTATTGTACCTATTGGATGTAAATGGATCTTCAAGAAAAAGATAGGTGCAGATGGGATTGTGAAGACATTCAAAGCTAGGCTTGTAGCGAAAGGTTATAGTCAGCGCGAAGGCATTGACTATCAGGATACCTTCTCACCCGTAGCCATGCTAAAATCCATCCGCACATTGCTTGCTGTTGCAGTCTATTTCGATTATGAAATATAGCAGATGGATGTGAAAACGGCGTTCTTAAATGGACATCTTGAGAAAGATATCTATATGGAACAGTCGCTTGGTTTCACATCCAGTGATGATGATCACAAGATCTGCAAGCTGCAAAAGTCCATTTATGGACTTAAGCAAGTATCTTGGAGTTGGAATACTCATTTCAATGATGTGATCAAAATGTTTGGTTTCATCAAGAACGAGGAGGAACCATGTGTGTTCAAAAAGATTAGTGGGAGCGCGGTTGTCATCCTCATATTGTACATAGATGACATCCTTCTAATTGAGAATGACATTCTCATGTTGACCTCAGTCAAAGTATGGTTGTCTAAGGAGTTCTCTATGAAAGATCTAGGAGAGGCATCCTTTATACTGGGTATTAAGGTCTATAGAGATAGACCAAATAGGATACTGGGACTTTCACAGAAGATGTACATAGAGGAGGTGCTAAAAAGGTTTAGCATGAAAAACTTCAAAAGAGGTTTATTACCTTTTAGACATGGCATTCATCTCTCCAAGAAGATGTGCCCCAGCACACCTGAGGAGATTGAACGCATGAGCAAGATCCCTTATGCTTCGGCAATAGGGAGCCTCATGTATGCCATGCTATGTACACGACCTGATATAGCCCATGCTATGAGTGTCACAAACAGATATCAGTCGAATCCAGACGAAGAGCACTGGACTTCTGTGAAATGTATCCTTAAGTACTTGAGAAGGACTAAGGATATGTTTCTAGTCTTTGAAAATGGAGAACTCCAAATTCAGAGATATACAGACTCAGACTTTATGTCTGATATAGATGATCGAAAGTCGACATCTGGAAGTTTGTTCATTTGCAATGGTGGTGCAGTCAGCTGGAAGAGTTCCAAGCAGACGGTGATTGCTGATTCTACCATAGAGGTAGAGTATATTGCTGCATCGGAAGCTATGAAGGAGGTATTTTGGTACAAAAAGTTTGTCGCAGAGCTTGGAATGATGTCATCGGATGCCATACCTCTTTACTGCGATAATAATGGCACCATAGCCCTAGCTAAGGAGCCAAGGTCTCACCAGAAGTCCAAGCACATTGAGCGGCGATTTCATCTGATCCGTGATTACCTCGAAAAAGGTTATGTCGAGGTCAAGAGAGTCGACTCCACAGACAATATGGCAGATCCGCTGACTAAGCCATTGGGCCAGCAAAAGATCGAAGCCCACCTTGAGAAGATGGGACTTAGATATGTAGCCAATTGGCATTAGGTCAAGTGGGAGTTTGTTAAATGTGTGCCCTAGATGCCAGATCGGCTGACACATTCCTGTACAGATCTAAGGGCAAATTTATAATTTTAACTATAAATGAATAAAAGAGTTATTCTTCTATCATATTGTGCACATTGTGTCTGTGATACATCTTTTGAGTTAGTAGGAATGTAAATTCATATTTTCAAGAGTTGAAAATTTAAGGCATGAATTTACATAACTAACTCATAAACAGCTCTTGACCATAAGATCATCACGAGGATGGTGATAGATCCGGAAGGTTGGTGTACGATCGCTTCTTTAGGATAAATGTGTTTTGAGTCTACGGTGTGGAGACACCGGAGTGAGAGTACAAATATTCATTGAGAACGAGAGTACTGAGCGTGACCACTTCGAGCAGTCATAAGGAAGTCTACCTTCTCGTCAATGACTAGCTCGATGCTGCAGTTGTGTGTTTAGTTCTTTGACCTGAGGTGCATCGACAGTTCACCTTGAGTGTGTTATAGTTTGACAACACCATAACTTGGTCTCCTAGCCATTCAGAATCCTGAGGTGTATGCTGGTTGTAGCATATTCATTGTAGGAACTAGGTCGTACCAAGATAGAATCTATCAACCTCGGTAGATGAGAGGAGTAGTCCTATGATAATTGAAAGATCGAGTCCTTAAGCCCATGGCCATGGTAGAGTGAAATAATGGAAAAGAGTTTTCCATTAAGGTTTCATATCGGACTCGGATTGATCGATTAACTCATATGACTGATGTTGGGTTTGACGAGTTCACCTTAACCCTAATTCAGTCGGGACTCATGATAGAGGAACTCAATCACATAGGTAGCTGCACCGAGAGATTCATCTTCAATTTTGATGGGTTGTCACCACATATTGCTAGGTGTCACTGATAGATTTTGGAAGCAATTAGAATGATATTGATGATCGATCATTCTAATTATCTGAATCAGAAGAGTTCTGATCCATCGAAAGGAGTTTCGATGATGTCGATGATGAGATCATGACATATCTCATTACCATACAGAATTGAACCTAACTTGGTCACACAAACAAGGGTTAGGATCTGGATGTCATCAATTGGGCTAACCCATTTGATTTGGATTAGATCCAATTAGGTTCAAGAAAATCGTGCTAGCACTCGATGGAGCCTAACTTTCGTCTCGTGTAATCTTTTCTGTCTCTACTGAGCCAAATATGATTTGACTCATCCAGAGAACCTTAGGAAGGTTTCTCTCAATCTAAATAAAGTTTGTCTAGCTCAAAAAAGGCTTATCTTAATTCATGAGATGAATTTAAGATAACACCTGCTAATTCCTAGCACCTGCCAATTTTATTTTAGGACATCTGTCAAAAGTTGACATATGGGTCTTAAACTGAAGAGGGCTTATTGGAGGATTTTTATGGAGTGTCTACATGCCAAAACCTAATTGAATTGGGTGCCATAATCAGATTATGGTGTGAGCCCAATTGGATTAAAGTGGGCGCCCCAAATGGATAAGAACCAAAGAGTCCTGATAAACATGGACTCTTTGGCACCACCTTACTTGAGCTTATCCAATGTTGGTGCCAACTTAGGAGAGAGGGTGAAATTCTTATCTGATATGATTAGATGACAGCACTCCACCAATCAAAATTTTTTCAAAATTTATTAAAATTTTTTGATTGGTTGAATGATGTGGCCCTGCACAGCATACAGTGTCTATATAAACCCTGCTGCGCCTAGGGTTTTGTGGAATAAGTTATTTTATGCACAAAACCCAATAGCTGCCATCCCCTCTCCTCTTCTCCATATCCTCCTTGCTCTTCTTTTTCCCCTCTTCACATCCAAAGAGTTGGACATCCATCTGGCAAAGATCCAAGGCGTGGTGACGCCTGGAACAGAAGGCTGCAGGACTTCTTTGACAGGCTGCTGCTCCAACTTTAGGAAGACTTTTGAAGATCTTCCTAATCAGAGTTAGATCTGATTTTTGGAGCATAGATTTGTGAGAAGAAGACATTCTAGGTCCTACCTGAGTGGATACTGGTATAGGCCAGACGCTTGCATGGCTACATCAGAACCTTGGACTGTGCAGAAATCATCTACAGGGTAATCAGATTACCCTTGAGGTATTTCTTCTTTCATCATAGTTTTAGATTTAATTTTAGATTTGAAATATTAGATAATAAGATTAGATCTAGAGATTTAGATCTGAAATACATATAGGATAAGAAATTTTTAAATTTATTCCACCCCAGATTTGGTAAAATCTGGAAGATCCTATGAGGAAAAGTGGTTTTCCTCCTTCATATGGCATCCATATAGGTGATCGGATCCTCATTGTTCTCATTGAGTTCAACAAGATCATCGTCTCAGATCAAAAAATTATAGTATCTGTCCGATTAACATGGTACTCTATTGGATCTCCTTAAGAGTGCCTCTATAATGGGCTCTGAATTTGATCTAATCAAATTCAATTCTATAGATACAATTGTTTATATCGACTCTTCTACCAATCAAACTTTATCAAGTTCAATCTTAGTGGCATCAGTTCCTTCACTAAGAAACTTCTTTTCTAAAAGCATGCCTTATTGCTGACAAACATCTTTTGTTCTTCAGTAAGTTAAAAGTAATATCTCTTAGTTTCTTTTGGATATCCAACAAAATAACACTTATCAGATCGAGATCCAAGCTTATCAATCTACAAACACTTCACATAAGTCGAACAGTCCCAAACCCTAAGGTAAAAGAGTATCAGCCTATGCCCAATCTATATCTTATATGATATTTTTGCGATTGATTTGCTGGAACCCTATTTAGAATGTGACAAGTAGTCTCAAGAGCATAACCCCAAAAGAAGACTGGCAGACTTGCAAACTTTATCATGGATCGATCCATATCTAATAAAGTTCGATTCCTCCTCTCAGACATTCCATTATGTTGTGGTGTCTCAGGAGAAGTTCATTGAGAGAGAATTTTATTCTCTTCTAGATATGTCAAAAATTTATTGGAAAGATATTCATCTCCTCAGTCTGATCGAAGAATTTTAGTACTCTTTTTAGTTTATTTTTCTACCTCATTATGGAATCGTTTGAATATTTCAAATGGTTTAAATATCCATACTTCGATAGATCATCAGTAAATATAATGAAATAGTAATACCTTCCTCTGACTCACGTATTCATGAGTCCACATACATCAGTATATACTAGACTCTGAACATCACTGGCTCGTTCACCCTTTCCAATAAAGGATGATTTGGTCACCTTTTTAAGAAGACAGGATTTATAGATCGACAATGATTCACAATCATTGACTTCGAAGATTTCTTCTTTATTTAACATGTTCATCATATTCTTGTTTATATGACCGAGCTTACAATGCCAAAGGTAGGCATCCATGATATTATCTACTCTAAGATATTTATTCGGTGTGTACATTACACTAATAGGCTATGATAAATAATAAATACCATCTTTTAATCATCCACGCATAATTGTAATTCATAATGATATCATAATTTTTTTTTTTATTGAAAAGTAAATCCATCCTTGACCAAAAGGCCTATAAAAATAATATTCATAAGAAAAGATGGATAATAATGACAATCATCTAACATAATGATATTTAAATTGAGAACAAACTGAATCTTTCCTATAGCTAGAATTGGAACAGTCCTTCCATCTCCAACGTTTAGGAATCGTTCGCTATTCTCAAATTTTTTACTAACCTGAAGTCCTTGCAACGAATTACAGATATGAATCAGACTTTTAGTATCCAATATATAGGCAATAGTATCATAGATAGAGCAATTATAAGGTGTTATCATATAAGTACCTTGATTAGCAGTTATTTGCTTATTTCTCTTCATAGGCCTATTCGAGTTTGCCTTAGATTGCTTAGTTCCAGCATGATTTTTCTGTACCTTGCATTTTTTTTCTCTCTCAGAGGACCGACGCCCCATTGAGAATGCATCCTCAAGGGTGCCAAAGGATTTATTCAATATTTGAAGTATTTTCTTTGATTGAGCTTTCACAAATTTATAATTAAATTCATCATTCATAGCAACTCTCATTATGCAACGTATTGTCACACGATCATTGAGCCACTTCTGATAAGTGTCTCTAACCATTGCACATGCATTGGGAGCTGATACTTTAGGTGCTGGATCCATAATCACAAATAGGATCCTATAATGCTCCAAAATAATTTTAAATTTTTGATACCAACTATCAAAATTGGATCCCATAAGTTTGTCACTGTCCAACGGTGAATGGAGGGACAAATGACTAGTCATAACTGAAAAAAAAATATTAAGATCTATTAGTATATAAATTAATTAAGTCTAAAGATTTGGACTTTAGACTAAAACTTTTTTCACTATTTTATACGAATTGATAGTCTCTACCTTCAATTTGAAAAAATATCTTAATTCCTTAGTGGCTACTAGAATCCACACAGACTGGACATAAGTCCGAGTTTGCTCAATCAATTACCCATGTACATCTATGGATAGGTTCTTAATCAATTATTTTTTCAAATAATTTTTAGTAATAATTTTGCCTCAAGTTTTTTTCAGTAGGCTTTGACCTCCACTGAAAGTCTCGATTAGGTCCAACTATGAACATGACCATACTCAACGCATCTAACTAATGAATGATTAGGCCCGAGTTTGCTCAGCCAACCTGACCACCCATCGAGAGTCACATCTGAGTTATCATATTATAAATGATAATTTCAATAATAGATAAGCTCTAGGCATTTGCGCCTTCAATGATTATCAAGCTAATAGATCTATTATCATCCAACTTAATGGGAGGCTATGATCTAGTTATTTTCATAACTATTTCATTTTAAAGATCTAATAATTTAAAAAATTTAGTTATATAATTTTAAAAAATAAAAAAAAATTGACCGACAAGTCATAAATCCTCCCACTGACTTCATCAAGTCATGAAGAGGACTAATGACAAGCTAGTCTAATGGCACCTAAATCAGTCACACTGATTTGATTTAATGATCTAAGAATAAGAAAAGAGATTAACTGATAAGTTATAAATCCTCCCACTGACTTTACCAAGTTATAAAGAAGACTAGAGATAAGTTGATCCAGAGACATCTAAATCAGTCACACTGATTTACCTTACTGGCATGGGTCAACTCGAATCAATCAGTGATCTAATCAAAATATAATCTATCAAATTGATTAGGTAAGTGAGATTGATAGGAGGATCTATCTCGATTTATCTTAAACACCATCAAAATGGTCAGATAAGCAGACTACCAATTAAAAATCATTAGTCGAATTACCATACTTACCTTAGACACTAATCGATCGATTAGTTTTGATTCGATTAACCAAAGGACATGGGCTAAACCATTGAGCCACAAACAGGTCTATTTGGTATGATCAAAAATATGGACTTGATCAAGCTACAACTATTGAGGTTGATCTTAGAGAAATTCTGACATAGTCTAACTCAACTTTTGATTAGATTTAATCAATTTCTCTAATTAGTCCATATTTATTTCTAACCTTCGGTCTAATCCAATTAGATGATTTGATTCAAGCTAACCCATTATCCCAATGGTTTATATGAGGTCTTAGGATCTTCAATTCTCAAATCTAAGTCTTTTAAATTTAATTTCAAATTAAGTGTGTAAAACGTGTATTTCAGTTTGTAAAACTATTTTATTAGGATTTCAAATGAAGCATACATCATATGTCATGTAATTTTTAGATCTTAAAATTTAATTTTCAGATCTATATTTAACAATTAAATATGTATCAATTTGATCTAAATTTTATATGTACATCATATGCATCATAAAAACTTTTAAATAACTACATATTATATCATATGCAACATACAATTTAGATCTTAAAATCAATTTTTATATCTAAATTTACTTCATTAAAATTATAATGAATCATAAATTATTTTAAATTTAATCTAAATATATTCATGATCAAAATAATTTTAAAATTTTTTTCGCTATTCTTCTTCATGAGATATAATCACATGGCACCCCAACACACCATAAGAGCACCTCATCGAATAGAAAGAGAGAATTTTTAAATCCTACTTGCTCTTATGACTGGATGTTCTGGTGATCATCCCAATCTAAATACTGAGGTACTAAGATCAAAAATATATATTTTTTAAAATCAATTGCATCTACATATGCAATGAACAAAATTTAGGCATGCACTAATATGAATATGATCATATCATATATATTTTACATTTAATCTAATTAGATCAATATATCATATACATTATTTTAGATTTGAAATTATATTTATACAGTATATAAAATATTCAATTCAGATCTAGAATCATATAGAAAAATAATCAGATACACATATGAACGTATAGAAAATAAAATTTTGGTTAGACCTATTTTCATATTGTGTAGAATTTGATTTAAAATCAGATCTAAAAATCTGTCAAAATAGATTCATTTCAGATCTTGATTAAGTCTAACTTCTAACCAAAAATAACTTCATAAAATTTATTAAAAATTAATTTAAAAATAGATTATAATCAGATTGTTATTTCAATAAAAATCTATAATATAAAAATTCTGATATAATAGATTTATAACAAACTTCAATCAATCATTGATTTGATTCTTAAAATTTGATCAAAATCAGATCAAAAAATTTAGATTAACATGTCCAATTCAGATTTAATATCTAACATAAAAAAATCTAATTACATACTATATATAAATAAATTAGAAAAATTAGTTATGCTTCCATATAATCAAGACTCTGATACAAGTTGAAGGAAAAAATTCAATCAAGATCAGATTGCTAGGGTACATCTGAAAAAATTTTTATTCTGAATTTTAACATAACATTTACCTTTATCTAAAAAGCAGCATAATAGAGATCAAAATTCTCAAAGGATTTTTTGAAACCGATGCCTTGCGAGATCTGAATATACAGACCCTCTACTTCACGCACACGCCAAGCTTCATAGGGAAGAGGGATGATTTTCTTTGCATCAATGCTTCAGAAGGGATGGAGAGGAGAGATAAGATTTGATCTCACGACTTTAGGAAGGCCTGGAAGGGAGTCTTCATGCTTAGCAGAGGAGCATCCAAAAGACTCACACCAAGAAGAAAGGACACCTCCTTCCTTTTGTCGCACAACCAACTCCCTTCTCATTGTGTGGTATCTTTTGTCGCATTATATATATATATATATCCATTGATTAGTTTTAGTCCCTCCTTTAAATAGTTGATGCCCCTTAATCTGATTAGGACTCTATTACAAATCTGATTTGAATTGGATCCTTTTCTCATCAAACAAGGAAACCCAAGAAGAGAACATGCCAACCCTAGCACACGTCCAAACTCTTCACGCGCGAATAAGAGAGATGGGGTAGAAGTATTTTTGTGCTCCCTCCTTCTCTTTGGTCAGCCATACATGAGAGAGAGTCCCTGGTATTTGGGACTCTATGGATCCTATCCAATCTGGATTCAATCTGAGTCCAATTCAAACTTGATTTGAAACGAATTTGAATCAAACTCAAAGAGACTGTCAATCCTAATCTAATTAGAATTTTGGTCTAAGTCTAACTTAAATTTTTAACCCAATTAGCCTTAGTTAAATCAGATCTAATCTGAAATTATTTAAGACATAAATTCAATCTCTCATAAATTCTTTGGATCACTGATCGAATCATTATCATCCTCGAAATTAAACCTACACCTCATGTCCAGTGCTAACTAGACATAGTCAACTATTTAATTTCGTATGACCTCTAACTTACTTCTCAATTAAATTAATCTATTTATTCAATCAAATCTCATACTTCCAAATTGAATATATAGACATTAGATCAATTCTTTCTTACTTTGCCTGACTTTGTGCGTGACTCCATAGGTTCGAAACTAAAGTGATAGCAGAGAAACTATTTTCTATACTAATCAAAGTTACCATCTAGTAATAATTTCTGATATAAGAATAGATCAAATATTTGTAAGGCAACATTCAAGAACCTTGGCATATGGTTACCACATAATTCATCCCTTTAACCTTGAATGCTCAGGATGACCTAGGGTTTAACTGTCAATCCTAAATGAGTCATCCATATTGTATCTCAATCTTTCAAATCTATCATATAGATTACCCCAGTCGAGATTTTACTAAATTAAAATATAGTATGTATTAGCTCCTATAATCTAGAAGAGTCAATCCCATCTCGATCCACATACAGATTTTGTAAATACTTGACTATACCCAATAGCCTTTCGTCATTGCATTAGAAATGTAGATAGTCTGGCATCAAAGCAAAGTGAGTTGCTTGCAATCCATCGTGGTGATCTCAGGTCTGAGGGATATTTATGTCCATACCCTTCATGAGTTGCCCTTGATAGCAGAGCACTCCACAAGTGAGTCACTTATTCAGTGATGATGTATTCCTATATCTTATCTATATGTCATATCAGTATCTTCACACTTCTTGATTATGAGAATAACCAATCTATATGGCATACAATGATCTATACTCGATAAACATCATCATCCTTTAATAATATATCATTTGATCATGAATATGGTTTAAGAACTATTAGATAAATCCTCTTTTATCGATTACTTCATAGTTCTAAGGACTTCATTGCAACATATGAGTTCTAATAAGGAAGATATATATCTTGTGATGAAAATAGCAAATAACTTTTATTAATTTATAATTCATCTACAGATTACAAAGAGCACAATCATCCATACGATTGGCTTTAGGACATATTTTCTAACGTAATGAGGAGAGCGTAAGCCAATTTTTGCAACTTCGAGTATCGGATCTCTGCATCTTTGAGGATTCGACTGATACAGTATATCAACTTTTGGATTTTATTCTGCTCTTGCACCAGCACTACACTCATAGCTATAAGTGAAATCGTAAGGTATAAAAATAATTCTTCATCAAGATCAGACTTATCGAGGAGCAGAGCAGAATCAAGGTAGTCTTTGAGGTCGGCGAAAGTATTTTGACACTCCTCGATCCACTGAAAGTTCTTTGATTGCTTCAATACTTGAAAAAATAGTAAGTATCATTCAACCGATCATGAGACAAACCAGTTCAAAGTGGCGACCCTTTCCATAAAGCATTACACCTCCTTGATCGTTCTTAGGGGAACCATCTCCTGCACAGCCCTGATCTTCTTCTAGTTGGCCTCTATTCCTCGGCTAAGAATTATGAAGCCTGGAAATTTTTCAGAAGTCACTTCGAAAGCACACTTGACTAGGTTTAGCTTCATCTTATACATTCGTAGGGTAGCAAAGGCTTCTTTGAGGTCATTGACGTGGGTTCTTGTGGACTTGCTTTTGACGAGCATGTCATCCACATACACCTTTGTGTTCTACCCAATCTGATCTTTGAAGACTTTATTTATGAGGTGCTGATAAGTTGTATCTATATTTTTCAGATCAAAGGGCACACTACAAGAAATTTAATTTTTGGCGATGAAATTTTTTCATCGCTAAAAATCATATTTTCATCGCTAAAAGTATTTGCGATAAAATATATCATCGTTAAAAATTTGTAGAGAAAGCCTCGTAGTAAAAGACCTTAGCGATGAAATGATTTTATTTCATCGCAAAAAATAGTAAACCTAGACGACGAAGTATGTGCTGTATTAGCGACGAAAATATTTTGTCGTAAGAGCTTAAATTTTTATCGCTAAAATTGCAATGAAAAATAATTTCATCACTAAATATAGTGATTAAAAAAAATATTTTCTTATTTTTTGTGATGAAACTTTTCTTTCATCGTAATTTTTTGTGATGAAAATGAAATTCATCGTAAAACTTAGCGATGAAATTCGTCGCAAAAAAAAATTTATCGCAAAAATTTTATCGCAATAATTGTGACGAAAAAAATGTTCGTTGCTATAATTACGATGAAATAAAAATTTCATCACTATAATGGCGACGAAAGAAAAATTTCGTCGCTATAAGGGCGATGAAATAAAAAAATTCATCGCTATAATTACGATGAAATAAAAATTTTATTGCAAAAAAATTAAAATTTTGAGCGACAAAACTATTTTTTCATCACAAAAATAGCAATGAAATAAAAAATTTCATCGTGATGTAAAATAAAAATTTTACTTTTTTTGGGTTCACAAATTTTTTTTGCGACGAAATTAATATTTCATCGCTAAAATAAATTTTGGATAAAAAAATAAATTTTTATTTTTTTTTTCAAAAAAAATCTGCTCAAATACAAATTCTCTGATCAAACATATTTTAAATAAATAATATATTAATACAATAAAAATATTCTAATTCAAAATATCAATTCTAAGTATCAAAAAGATTAGTAACCATCTTTGTCATATACAAAAATATAAGTCCATACACCATTTTAAATTTAAAATAACTACAAACTATGTATGATCTGACTCGTTAGCCTCGTTCCCTTCTCCAGGCATCGATCCCTGACCTGATATGTGTCGCGATGGTAGTGCAGAGGTGGCATCATGTGACTGTAGAGGTGCTAACTCAGAAGTATCAATACTGAGCCGTCCCACCACCGCAGCTACTATCCTCTCGAGCGTCTGACTACGATTCATCCAGTAACTAATCTGATCTTGCATCATGCTCATGGATGTCCTAACTACCTCTGGCACCAATGCATCATCAGACCGATCGAATGACGAACTGCATGATTTTTTGGACCGCATGCTATGACCAGATCCTAGCTGCCGTCTGAGGACGGTATCCAAAATCGTATCATCTGTCATCAAACAAATTTGCTGCGATCCAGTATCACCGTCAGATCCAACCTCCCTCGTCACCTGCTCTCTCAATTCTAACATTTTTTCCTTCACAATAAATCAAATAAAATTATAAATTTTTTCAAACTCTTTAAAAGTATTCAAAATGTAGAGTAATAATACTTATATGACGCTGCCTCGCCTCCTCGGTCACAAACTCGCCACTCTTGTTTTGATAGAATTTAGCATAGGCGTCGACTCCGGATAGTCCCTGTTCAAATAAAAAAAAGATATCAAAATAATATAAATATTTAATAAGAAGTGACAAAGTATGATTGCAAATATAGTTACGTATCATCCTCTTCATTCCTTGTGCAAAAGAGGCACTTCCTTGCGTGTGAATAGAATCAATCTTACTCCTATTCACCTTATTCGCCTCCGATCGTCGCTACAAAATACATACAATTATAACCAATAAAGGACATAATAAAATTAAAATAACTTGAAACACTAGACATATCTGAAATGTCTCACTTCCAAAATGCTCACATAACCACCGCCAATCGTCACTAGACCCAGCCTAATTTTTGTATGGCTGGGTCACAAGATCAATCCCCATCGCCTGCAGCTCATTACAGTATTTATGAAGCCTACATCATCGATCTCT